>NW_006436298.1:40060631-40161027 GCF_000325575.1 Pteropus alecto
GGGTTTGCTAAGCCTCTTTGAGGAGGTATTATTTGAACAACAGATATGAATGGAGTTTGGGAATTACCAAGAGAAAATAGATTCGTATTCTGTGTGTGATAGGATGAGATTGGAGTAATATGATTAGGAAAGTAATGTGATCAGATTTATGTTTTTAAAAGATGACCCTGGTTGCTGGGTGTAGAATAGACCTTAGGGAGATGAAAGTGAAAGGCCACTACTTAGGAAGGAATGACAGGTTCGTGATGATGGCAGCTTGAAATGGATGGTAGTGCAGATGGTGAAAAGGGATTAGAGTCTAGATACATCCTGAAGATAGGCCCTGAGTACTAACTGAAGAATGAGATATAGGGTTTGAGGGAACAGGAGGAGCCATGGGTTATCTTTGATGTTTTCAGCCTGAGTGCATGGGCGACTGGGACTCTGACTTACTGACATGGGTAAAAACTGAAGGGAAAGGAGTTCTGGAGTGGCAGGGTGGGTCAGTTTTCTTCTGAAAATGTTAGGTTGAGATACCTGTTAGACATCAAAGTGGAAATGTTAAGTAGACAGTTGTACATATATTGGGAGGAAGAGGAAACATCAGAAAAGAAAACTAAAGTATAGTGGCCCATCGAATGGGAAGTGAAGTGAAGAAAACATTTCTAAAAGAAAGGAGCAAGCAGCTGTGTCAGATGCTGATGACCAGTTGAGTAAAATGAGACTGAAAATTGAACTCGGTGTTTGGAGAGCTGAAGATCCTCCGTGGCATTCATGAGCATGGTTTCAGTGAAGCGGTGAGGATCAAATCTGTATTGGAATAGGTTGGTATAAAGAGAGGCAGAGAAATGAGGTAATAGTTGGAAGGGTTCACAAGGTCTGTGCACTTTTATTTTTTTAATAGAAGAAACAACAAAATGTTTGTGTGCTGATGGAAATGTTAAAGTAGAGAAGAAGATGATAATTCCAGAAAAGATAATGAAAGGAAACAACATTTGGAGTTTTAAAAGAAACAGAATTAAGAAAGTTTGCTACAATTGACACTAGCCAAAAGGAAATGATACATAAAATTTTTACTATTTGAAATTAAGAAAATACACACCCCCGCCACTCCGCTCCCCCTGGGAGCATTATTTCCCAAAGCACAAATCGTGGATCTTGCGTTTTCTTAATAGCCATGTTTGTACATGTATATATAAAAGTACAAAACATTTAGACATTCATGATCAAGAGATTCTATACCCTGATCTAAACATTTACTCACATTGTCCATAGCTTATTTTCTCAATAGGTTACCCATTAAACCAAAGATTTTCTAAGTAACAGGATACTATGAAGTATATTCCATTAAACAAACCAGTGAAAGAAAGCAGTTTACAAAGCAGTTGTGTCACTGGCTATCTCAGTAGTTTAAACAACTGTGAAAATTTACTAATATTCTTTTCTAGTTGCTTTGTCAGAGACATGCTAAAAGGAATTTGTGTACTATATGTGTGTCCTCTTTTCCTTTCTCTTCTGCAATCTTTTATGTTTGTACATGGAATAATAGGAGATGTGTTTTCTGAGATTCTTAAATTCTTCCATCAGCATATTTCATACATTTTTCTGGACTCTGTTGATAAGATAGGATAGGAACAATGTAAACAGTGGAACTGTTTCTTGTTCTATAAATAAAGACAATTAATAAGTTTAATTTTGTACAAAAATGAGGAGGAAAAGGTATACAAAAAATGGCATTTCCCAGCAGTGAGTACAGCATATATCATTAGATGTTCTTTTCGAATATCAAACAATGAACATCAGCTATTCAGACACACTTTTGAATTTTTTCTCTTAAGAAAATAGTTTACTGAACGTTTATATTTCTTGCAGTTTTCCATTATGACTCATCTTATTCCTTATGTGCTTGGTGAAATGAATGTAGTTCTTAGGCTTTACATTTTTAAACACTCATTTGTATTGTACTTTCTAGGTTTCAAAGCCTTATAATCTTTTGTCTCATTTGAACTTTTTTGTGATATAGGCACAGCAACTGCTGCTTCAGAAACCGGGAAACTAAAGCTTAAGGAGAGTAAGTGACTCGTCTAGCAGCTAAACTGGGTCCAAAACCCCGGTGTTCTGACTTTCAACTTTTTGGGGTTTTCATTATGCTACTCTGCCTCTCCAGGCATATCTGCTTCTGTTTTAAGCTCATTACAATTTCTGAAAATCAGACTTGATGTTTTCCTTTGTGACTGCTAAGCTAACTTTGGCAGGATGATAGTAAATTTTTATTTCTTTATAAATTTGAAGAATTAAAAAATGTACTTTCTATAATTTCACTATTAATATCCTATATAATAATGTGCTTAAAAATATATATCGATAATAGATGTTAACTAGACTTATTGTGGTGATCATTTCACAATATATACAAATTTTGAATCATTATGTTGTATACCTGCAACTAATATAATGTTATTTGTCAATTATATTGCCATAAAAAATATATTATACATTTAATATGAACCAGGCACTGTTCTCGTTTCTGGATAAAGCATAAAAAAAGACAGGCTCTTGGCTTTCATGGAATTTGCAGTCCAAATGCAGAGTTTTTTCAGTGTAAGGTAAGTTACAAAATGCCATCTTTCTTAGGTCAGCTGGAGGGAGATTTTTGATGAGCTGTCTTATTAGGGAAAGTTCTTTGTACTATACACTTAAGGTTGAGTTGACTTGGTCAGTGCTTCAAAGGTGAAGCCCTTACATCAGTTTTCTAGAATAGAATACAATTGCAATAGGTTGGAACATGGCACCATTGATCTTCTTTGTAATTGATTTGGGTTATTCTCTGATGAAAAGCCATGGATGGATTCTTCCTGAAAAACTTGAGGACCAGGTCGTTGAAATGCTTTAAAGAAATCATGTAAAAACCATTTCTGTTTACGGATTTTGCTAAGTCAAGATATGATGCTTACAAAATACTATCTAACAGTATGTAATATTGTTGAGTGTCAGGCTTGTGGTGAATGCTTTGTAAGAATCTTCTCATATGATTCTTGGAGAGAGGCATTGTCGTCGTCATCTCTATTTTCAAATTGAGGAATAGGAGCCTTAGGGAGAGAGATTACATCATTTATCTAGGAAGCATCAGAACTAGAATTTGAACCTAGGAAGTCCAATTTTTTAGCTTTTGGTAATCCTTATAGTGAAAGACACCTGAAACCTCACATTGTCAGATAGATGAAGGCTAGTGTCACGTGGTAGGTTTGGTTTTCCTAAGAAACTTGGAAAAGTTAAGAGAGCACAACTGCATCAATGCATGGCAGAGGGTCCCTGCCTCCTTGTGTTTTTACAATTGTACTGTGAGTACATGGCCCAGTTATTTCAGGAAGTATTCCCAAAGACAGGTGCAATCCATTGAAAAGCTCAGAAAACTGAAAACAACTCTGTATTTTGAAATTCCAATCTATTTATTTCATAAAAATATGTGATTGATACATCTGAAAACTGGAAACAACTCCATTTGCAAGGTTTTATAATTGCATACACACATGGCTCTAACTCTTCTTTTCATTTTGCAATTGACTAGTTAGCATTAGTCAAATCTATCCTCTAGTTTTTTATTGTTGTTCCCCCCGCCCCAACCTGTTAGGAAAGGGTAAAATTCTGATTTTGCCTTTCTAGGCTTTTACTCTAGAGGTTAACTTGAAATCTTACAAAAATCTTTCTAAACTTTCTCTTATCTCTTTAAGCAATTCATTGATGAAAACAGTGACTATCATGCTTTGTATGTGAAAGAATGAGTAAGTTTGGTTTTGGTGAATTGTTTAAGGTACTTTGTCTACATAATCTCAATTCTCAATTCTGGCTCTTTATCTTCTGAACAAAGGGCTAATTGGCTTTCAATGATACATTATCTAATACATTTCTGTAAAAGGACATTTTTTTTCATAGAAAGTCAGCCATATTTTAAAAGGCTTCATAAATCATGGATAGAAAAGCTTGTTGCATTTGCAGGTCTCGAGCAAGAAAAAGTTCAGTGTGGTTTCTATTTGTTATAATCTTGTTTAAGGTGAACTGGGCCAAAAACAAGTACAAATTTGGTGGCTTTAAATATGATTAACTAACTTTGTTATATTTCACTATTCGAAATTAATAATTAGGAAATATATACATATATTTTCAATATACTTATGAAGTATGTATAAAATTTAATTAGGTATTGGTCTGCAAAAACCTTTAACATTTTTTCCCCCAAACTAGAACACTTTTGGGACACATTCTGACTACAAAACCAAAATATTATATTTCAATGGTTAAATAAAATAATAAAAAAAACAGAATTTGAAAAAAACTTTTATAAATGACTCTTGAATCAAGAGGAAATAAAAAACTGAGATTACAAATGCTTTAGCAATTAATGCAAATGAGCCTCCTTCTTTGAGAAATCTCAATGGTGTGAATAGAGCTGCATTCAGAGCAAAATTCATGACTTCAAACTTTTTTATTATTTCAACACAAATAAATCAAACTCCGAACTAGAAAAAGAATAACAAAATAAACCATTATAATTGAAAGCATGAGAGTAATAAATTAATACATGTAAGTCAGACATTGCTATATTTTATAAAACCTATCCCCAAAACCTAAAAAAGCACTGGACTTAATTAATAAAACATTTTTTTTTTTTTTAACAAAGATGCTTAATGGATAGGCTCATCAGGTAAAATACTGTACACTCAATTAAATGTGAATTTCAGGTAAACAACAAATACTCTTCTAGTATGTGGGACATACTTATACTAGAAGTATGTCTCGAATATGGGCCAAACTTATGCAAAAATTATTATTCATTATTTATCTGAAATTTAAGTTTAACTGTACTTTATATTGTTATTTGCTAAATCTGGTAGTGCTATCAATAGAAGAGAATAATTATTTAAGTTTGAGAATCTAGATGAATTGGATCATTTTGTAAGGAAGTTAAAATTACACAAATTGCTTCAAGAGAACATGAGAAAAACAAAAACTGAACAAAGGATTAAGTACTGAAGAAATTAAAAAGAGTTTTAAATATCCATCATCAAAAAGGCATCAGGAATTCTGCTTTCATCCTTGGAGAAGTAACAATGACCAGATTTAAACTACTGCATGCAGTAAAACTGGACAAAATATCTGGAACAAATATTTTTAGATATTGGACAAAAGGCAGTGCACACCATGATCCCAGAGAGGAGGGAACAGATGAGGTAAGCCCTAAGATCTTCTTGGCTTAATGCTTGGAGGCAATTTTCAGACATAAGCACAGGGAGAAGAAACTGACACAAAGCCTTACTTAGTTGTGGAGATAGAGACTGGAGTTTGGGGAGTTAGATACAACCAGAGGTTGCAGCTGAGTTCCAGAAATGAAGGACTTCAGAGAAAGAAAAGCTCCAAAACCTGTGTGGGGCTCCCTTAAGGCTTTGCTGAGCACATGTGAAGTGAAACTCAATAAAGGGGCAAAGAATGAGGAGTTATTCACTGAATGATTCCCACAGTTCAGATAGAATGGGTAACCAATTAATCTTTTAAAAAAATTTTTTATATTTTTATTTTTCAATTATAGTTGACATACAATATTATATTAGTTTCAGGTGTACAATACAATGATTAGACATTTGTATAACTTACAAAGCAATCACCATCATAAATCCAGTACCCATCTGCTATCATACATAGTTATTATAATACTATTGACTATATTCTCCATGTTATACTCTACATCCCCATGATTTTTTTGTAACTACCAATTTGTACCTCTTAATCCCCTCCCCCTTCACCCAATTCCCTCCCCCACAATCTGACAACTATCAAAATGCTCTCTGTATTTATGAGCTTGTTCTTGTTGTTTGTTTGTTTATCCTGTTCTCTAGATTCCACATAAGACATTTGTCTTTGTCTGACTTACTCCACTCAGCACAATACCCTCTAGGTCCATCCATGTTGTTGCAGATGGTAAGATTTCGTTCTTTTTTATGGCTGAATAATAGACCATTGTTTATATAGACCACCACCTCTTCTTTATTCATTCATCCCTTGATGGACACCCCGGTTGCCTCCATATCTTGGCTGCTGTAAATAATGCTACTGTGAATATATGGGTTCACATTTCCCTTCAAAGTAGTGTTTTGGGTTTCTCCAGATAAATACCCAGAAGTGAGATAACTGGATCCTTCTTTGTCTCTAGTTATATAGCATTTGTTTTAAAGTCTGTTTTGTCTGGTATAAATATTGCTCGTCCAGCTTTTAGTTTGTTTTCATTTTCATGAAACATTTTTTTTTATCCCTTTGTTTTCAATCTGTGTGTGTCTTTCGATCTGAAGTGAGTCTCTTGTAGGCAACATATGTAAGAGCCTTGTTTTCTTATCCATTTAGCCACCCTATCTTTTGATTGTAGCATTTCACCATTTAGATTTAAAGTAATTGTTAATAGATATATAGTTACTGTCATTTTATTATTCACATTTTTTATCTTTTTTTTTCTTTTTTCTTCTTAAAGAAGTCCCTCTAACATTTCTTATAATACTGGCTTGGTGATGATTAACTCCTTTAGCTTTTCCTTACCTGGGAAGCTCTTTATCTGTCCTTCAATTCTAAATGATAGCTTTGCTGGGTAGAGTAATCTTGGTTGTAGTTTTTTGCTTTTCATCACTTAGAATATTTTCTGTCAATCCTTTCTGGCCTGAACAAATTCTATTGAGGAATCATACGACAGTCTTAGGGGAGCTCCCTTGTAGGTAACTGACTGCTTTTCTCTTGCTACTTTTAAGATTCTCTCTTTGCCTTTAACCTTTGACATTTTAATTATGATATGTCTTGGTGTGGGCCTCTTTGGGTTCATCTTGTTTGGGACTCTCTGCTTCATGGGCTTTTATGTCTATTTCTTTCACCTGGTTAGGGAAGTTTTCAGTCATTATTTCTTGAAATAGATGTTCAGTTTCTTGGTCTCTGTCTTCTCCTTCTGGTATTCCTTTGATGCAAATGTTGATATGCTTGATGTTGTCCCAGAGGCCTCTTAAACTATACTCATACTTTTGGATTCTCTTTTCTTGTTGCCGTTCTTACAGGGTTGTTTTCTGCTACCTTATCTTCTAAATTACTGATTCAATCCTCTGCTTTATCTAATCTATTGTTAATTCTGCCTAAGATTGTCTTCATTTCAGTTATTGTATTCTTCATTTCTCACTGGTTCCTTTTTATGTTTTCTATCTCCACTTTTATGTTTTCTATTTCTTCGTTAAAATTATCACTGAGTTCATCTACTCTTCCCCTAAGTTCATTGAGCATCCTTACAACAAATGTTTTACATTTTGTACCTGGTAGATTGCTTGTCTCCATTTCACTGAGTTCTTTTTTGGAGCTTTGTTCTTTTTTTTATCATTTGGGACACGTTTCTTTATCTTCTCATTTTGGCTGCCTCCCTGTGTTCGTTTTACATATTAGATAGGTCTGCTATGTCTCTGGGTCTTAGTACAGTGGCCTTATGCAATAGGTATGCTTGGGTCCCAGTGGTACAGTCTTCCTAGGTCACCTGAGCTAGTACTCCAGGTATGTCTCTTGTGTGGGTTGTGTGTGCCCTCCCATTGTGGTTGCTGTTTGCTCATCATTGGGAGGGATTGACTCTTGGGCTGATTGGTTGTGATGACTGACCATGACCATTGGAGGAGCTGTTGTGCAGGGGCTGACCCTACAGAACAGAATTTGCTTTAGCAGGGCTCTGGTGCCTGCCTTGTCTGCCTTTTGGGTGTGTTGTCCTCAGATGTGACCCCGGTGGTACTCCAGCTCAGACTGAAGCCGGCCACCAGTCATAAAGGCCTCCTGGAAGGAGACTTACCATAGGCCGAGTTCTGCTATAGCCTGTTTCCTGCCTGGGGCCACCTGGTATGACTCACCAGGCAATCTGCAGATGGCTGCCACCCACGCTGGTCTTGGAAATGCCTCGAGAGGCCAACCTGCAAACTGAGGCTTACTGCCGCTAGTGTTGGGCTTGGGGCTGCTCAGCAAGAGGTACAGGGCACACTAAGGCCACATGCTGCTTGTTTAGGTTTTGTGAACCTTTGAGAGATTTTAGGAAAGTCCGCAGCATGAACTAAGACAAGCTGTTTGTATGGGAAATCCACTAGCAGTGGCTTGGGTGGGCCTGCAAGTTGGATGGAGTGGAGCAACCCACCTGGGTGGGGCAACCAGTGTCAGCTACTTTGATGGAAATTCAGATATGATGCCCAGCAGGATCTTCAAACCAGGCGGGGAAGGGCTCAACAAAAGAACAATGCCTTTTGCTAGCACTTCTGTCTGGGAGAAGGCTGTTCCTCAAGCCTTTGCCCTGAAGCCAGACAACTCATTTCCTCCCCATATTACCTTGGCTCCTTTCAAACTGCTGCCCAGAGCTGGAGCTCATAGCAAGTGACTTTGTCACTGAGTAAGTCCATGCACGGGCCCCTTATGAGAAATGTCTGTGACTCTCTCAGCCCTCCGTCTCAGCCGCAATCTTCACTGGTTTTCACAGCCAGAACTTGTGGGGACTTCTCTTATCAGCACTGGAACCCTGGGCGAGGGAGCCCAGTGTAGGACCAGGGCCCCTCGCTCCTCTGGGGGAACTCCGCAGCTGAGATATTTCTCCCAGTTCTCAACTGCCTTATGCGGGTGTGGGACCAGCCCGTTGTGCAACTGTCCCCACATCTAGTCTCAAGGTGGCCTCTTCTTTGTGTCCCTAGTTGTAGGACTTCTGTTCAGGTAGACTTCAGGCAACTCCCAATAATGGCCGTTCTGTAGTTTAGTTGTAATTTTAATGTGATTATTAGAGGAAGCGAGAACACCGTTTACCTACTCTGCAATCTTGATCAGATCTCCCGTTTGTCTCATTTATGACTAAAGGTGCAGACATCTTAAATGGTACATTTAAAACTATATAAGGGAATATCTCATTGTTAGGTGAGATTTATTCCAGGAGTGCAAAGATGCTTTAAATTATTTTAACAAAAGAACGAAATCAAATGGGATTTATTCAAAGATAGTATGGCATTAGCAAATGTATCAACTTCACATCTATTCTTAGTGGAAGCCTCAAAAACAAATAGGAAGAGATGGAAAATTTTTAAGCATGAAAAACAGTGTTAGACATAAATAACAACTGTCTCATTAAATATCAAATGTATTCTCATTAAATTTGTGGGGAGCAAAATATAGGTGCTTTTTTTTTACATTTTTTGAAGATTCTAGTTACTACAATAAGAAAATACATAAATAAATGGCATTTGTAATAGAAAAGACATGATGATGATGATGATGAAGATGAGTAGAAAGCATGACTGTATACCTAGAAAATCAAATAGATCTAAATGAAATAATATTAAGAGTAATAATAGAGTTCACATGGTGTTTGGAAGCAAGATGAATATATATAGTTATATCAGCAATAAATAGTTAACATTAACTTTTTAAATATCATTAATGATAGTAACTAACTACTATGAAAAGTCTCAGACTAAACGTAACAAGAAATATGTCTTCATGAAGTCAGCAATGGCATTTTGCCTAAAGAGATATAGGGCTGAATAAATGTAGTGGAAAAATATCATCTTTCTCAAGTTTGTGTATCAGTCTTCTGAAACTCCCACCATAACCCTAATGTGGTCTTAGGGGGAAGTCAGTGGAAGGTGACTTGCCACTTTTTTTTTTTTTTGGATTATCTGAAAGTCGATATGTGCAAGATTACTCAAAAAATTTTTTTGAGTGATTTTATTGTAGAGAGACTTACCTTACTAGATACTAAGAAATTCTGTAATAATATAATTAAAACATAGTGGCATTGGCACATAATGGACAAATAAATGAATGAAACAGTAAGAGTAGCCCACACAACAACAAACAAAACAAAACATAACAACAAAACAAAACGAAAACCCGCACACTATAGTTTACGGACCTGGAGAGGAAAATCTAATTGGATTTCTCTTTGGAAGTAAAAATTATCTACCTTGTATCAAATATAATTTTATTGAATTAAAGATCTAAACATAAAAAGTAAAATAATTAAAATACTAAAGGCAACACTTTATTATCTTCAAGTGACTAAGGCTTTTAAATATATATCTTCAGGTAACTAAGGCTTTTAAATATGACATAGACCTCTAAATTCATGAAGAAAAAGATAAATATATGTTACCATATAAAAATGTAAAACTTTGCTGTGGTGAAAAAAGCAGCAATTAACATTAAAGAATAAATGACAGCAACATATCAATGATATGTAAAGAGTTTTTAAAAATCAATGAAGACAATAACCCAATAGGAAACTATAAAAAACCTATGAACTGTTGATTTGGAAGAGTAAATGCAGATGACCAACAAACAAATTAGAATATTCTAAACCTTGCTAATAATGTTGAAATTTGAATTAAAACGAGATATGATTTTTTATGTTTCATATATTTATAATCAAATCACTTAATAACTGATAATATCCAGAGTTGGCAGAATTATAGGAAAATAAGAATTTTCATGTGCTTTTATGCTTATAAACTATTACATTTTGGAAGGCAATTCGATAGTATTCATTACATACTAAAATATTTTGACCTTTTGACAGAAAAATACTACTTCTAGGATTTATATCAAAGAGTCCCTGCTAACAGGCTAGATTAGTACAAATCTTGTGTTTGCCTCTATATATTAGGTAGGTCTTAGGACTCAATAACTCCCATATGCCTTGTTTACCTGCTTCTTCTAGGCGTGGACAATCTACTGCTTGGTTCCCCTTCCAGTCTTTGGCTTCTACAGGTTATATAGCATCACTCCATATCCCACGGTTCCTAAAATATTTTGCATTAGTAAAACCTTTTTCTCTTTTCTACTGTTATCCCCTTGTATATGATTTCTTATAACAAAGTCCTTTACCTTCTACTTCTAAAGATGATGCTTCTATCATAAATCTAAGACCCTATACTGTGATATCTTCATTACTGTATAGGAGGTCCTCTGTTCATCTAAAATCCAGTTTAGAACAGATTACTATGATACTTGAAGTTGATATGCCCCCCACCCCAGTTATTATTAAATCCCAGTGTAATATATTTAACCACTATACTTCATATGTTTTTAAATGCAGAATTTTTTTTCTCCACTTACCCTCCCTAGAATCATGGCATATCTTAAAATCAACAGCATATTGCCATTTAATTGGCAGTGTCTTTTCTTTCTTAGTAGGACATAAAGTAACAGTGAATTTTATAATCAGTGGTATTTTAGTTTCAGTAAAATTCACTTGTTATACATAGCTGAATGAAACTATCAGTCCAGGGTTATTTTATTTTGGTAATAAGTCACATGGAACTGCATGAGATCTCACTGTTATGATTAATTTATTATTATTTTTTTAGCCTCCCCTTAATGTTATCTCATCAGTGTTTTGGGAGACTTTTCTCAGTTTGAAGTCTGTTGTTTATCAAGAGTAAGTATTTGCAAATTGACATCTACTTGACATTATTCACAACCCTGAAATGAAACTAAGTTCTGACCTTTAGGTATCATTGTATTTAGCATTATTTTATTTAGATTGCTTCTCCAAACTGTCGTTCCCTTACTTTGGAAAGATTTATGAGAACTAAGACTGAGATAAAGTATTTCTGAGGGAGAGTTTTGGAGGATGGTTAAATCCACGTTGTGCCACTGGGTGACTAGCTATATAAACTAGGCAAATTATTACAATTTTCTCAGCCTCAGTGTCCTCATTTGTAAAAAGTCTTGTTCACCTCAGTATTCTTGGTTAGAGCTGCTAAGGTAATGTACATGGACTTACTTTCTAAACTCTAAATCTGTGAAATTTTGGGGCGTTACTAATAGTCTCAGAGAGCACCTTCAACAATAGCTAGTTTTAACTAATTTCCTGAGCGATGACACTAGTCACCCCAACATATTGAGTTAATCTGGGATGAGTTCTTTTATTTCCATTATAGGTCATTATTGTATCTTCTCATCCCCGTTGGTACCTACTCTAGTGTTCTGATAGCCCTAAGAAGAAGAGTACAGCAAGGATAGATCATGAGCCTATGAGAAAGGGGAAAATTTACTTCTCATAAACCGAATTGCTCTATCTTTAATAGATTGATTGCTTCCCATGCATATGGTGTTCATTCTATGCATATTTCTCCTGTGAACATTCTGTTTCTGTAATCTTGTAATCAGTCTGCAACCAGAGGATCAAGTCCAAATTGCTAATGCAGAGCTCTATTCACTACAATATTAACAAAGGAACTGCATAATCTGGAAGTGACTCAGAGTCCACCCCCTTGTCCTAATGGGTAATCCATCTGAAGCATCTAAGACAAATTATAATTTAGTGTATTCTTAAAGACCTCTGGAGGTGATTTTTTTAACCTTTCTCAAGAACTCATCCCAGTATGTAACAAATGTTATTATCAGTAAATACTCCTTCGTACCTCAGTAACATTTCTCATGCCACAGAGTAACTGGTTTTTGTTGTAGTTGTTTCTACCTCAATGAGATAAGGTAACTCTGACAACATACCATCTATTTGAGCTTATCACCGACTTGCTTCAAACCCTTTAATGAAGAGCTCCCTTTTGCTTATAAGGTAACATTTAAATTTCTCAGCGTGCCTCATAAGGACTATCAGTATATGCCATTGGCTTTATTTATAGTGTCTCTTCCTGTCATGCCCTACCTATTGGGTGTTTAGCTTTGTTAAAGTACTTACTGAACCCCAAGAAGATCATGTTCTATAAGATGTCTTGTTTTTACACACAGCAGAATGTTTTGGAATGTCTTCTCCCCTCATCTTTCCAATTGACTCTTACTTTTATTTCAATATTCAGCTCAAATATCACCTCTTCTGGGAAGAATTCCCTCAACCTCCTAAGCAGTTGGTCACATTGTATTCTTTCAAAACTTCTGTTCCAGTATTTGGTTGTTTAGGATGATACTGCTTTTGAATGTTTGTATGCCATTCCTCATTCCTCACTAGACCGTAAGGATTGATGGCTGGGCATGAGTCTTTTTCATGTACTTACTCTGTGTACAATAAATGACATATAGCAGGGGATCAATAAATTAATTGAAGGAAGTAATGTCACAAAACTCCCCTATTATTCAAAGAACGAAAGGCTTTCTTGGCCATAAATTAGGAGGAATGTGAATACAAAAACATGGAAGACCTGCCAAAAGCATCAACAAGCTAAGTATGTGTAAAAGCATCCTAATTTAAGTTACCATTATCAAAAAATTGTTGAAGGATAATTGCAAGTATGTATATCTCTTTGGGAGACATCATGATAAGTCCCTATTTGTCATCTCTAATGTGAAACAAAAACTTTAATAAGCCAGAAAGTCAGGCATTGATGTTTTATTGTCGAAGAGTGATTTTTCTATTAGCTTTTCAGTATCAGTCAGCAGGACATTTTGCAAAAGTGTATGGATGTTGGCAACCAGTAATGTATCAAATGCATGCCATTAAAGATACTCAGGCAGTCTCCAATACCATTAGAAATTCTGATGGCCAGAGAGGAAAGACTGGAGATCTGCATATACAAAATTCACTGACAATGGCATAGAACTGTGATATAAATAACTTGTATGACATCATGAAGTGTTTCTGATTTTATTAATATATAAAAAATATAACTTCCCAGTAAGTTTGTTCGAGGGAAGATAAAGTGAATCAGAACTGGGAAGGAACCTGAGATTGTACAGTCATTTTTGTTCCCAATGTAGGGCAAAATTCCTTAAACATTTGCAATTTTGTTTTCTCACCATAATCTCCTTCTTTATAACATACTGGTTGCTACTGTTTCTAGTTGGTTTTTAAAGCTCTTATCCTACCTGCTTCCAAAAAAGATGTCTTTTTGGTGTTGTTTAGTCGGAGTTAGTGGGGGAAAGAGGAAAGACAAATGGCTTATATAATTTACGCGCTGGAAAATCTACTCCCTCTCTCCACCCCCATTATGGCTATTGGTGGCATGAACTAGATGGCTATAAGATGCCCCTCTCTGGGCTGACATATCAGCATTTAGGACATCTGCTGGACTCAAATTAGCTATTAAAGGAAGAAATGGGATATAGGCTTTTTTACTAATGGAGGTTATAGAGTCTCTTATATGTAAACTTTTAAAATAAATGGGCACCAGCTTCCTTCCTTCCTTCCTTCCTTCCTTCCTTCCTTCCTTCCTTCCTCCCTTCCTCCCTTCCTTTCTCCTTTTTCCTTTCCTTTCCTTTCCTTTCCTTTCCTTTCCTTTCCTTTCCTTTCCTTTCCTTTCCTTCTTCCTTCCTCTTGGTTTTCTTTCTGTTTCTTCTAAAATTGGCTTCTGTGGAGTTAAAGACTGTTTCCAGCTCTCTGTGATACCCATTTTTATTTTTTAGGAATGCCTTTTCCATTGCTTATTTTCCCTTCGTTAGCAGTGTTATTCTATCCAAGTCTTTATGTTTGTAGTAAAGTTCAATTATTAATTTCTTGCATCAATCATGACACTAACTGTCAAATCTGTATTTGGAGTGGTAAAGAGTCTTGAGTTTGGAGTCCTGGATTTGCCCTATTGTATGATCTCGAGAAAAGTGTTCATACTCTTTAAACTTTATATTTCTTATCTGTAATAAGAGACATAGCAATTGTAACTACTTCATTGCTCAGTAGTGCCTACTCCATAGGGTCATTACCAGGGTTTAAAATGAAAAAAAAAAAAAAAAAGGTACAAATAAAGACTATATATAAGACTATACATACACCTGACTTTTAGCACTGTTTTTACATCCTAGGGCTAGAAGGCAGGTTGTAAGTCAGAAGTATAGGATAGGACGTGACTCCATTTCTCTCATCTGGGCTATCCTGGAAAAAAAACTATATACATATATATCATCTCTCCAGGTGATTCTTACATGCAAACATGTTTGAGAACCATTTGTCTAGAACATTTTCTTGCCTTAAAACAGGGCTGGTTTTAACATGTAAGAGTTCCCATCCTACTTGTACAGTATTTCATAGAACTTGAGTCTGGAACATTTCCCAGTAGTTTATTCCAAATACTTCTCATTGTCACCAAATTCTTTCTTAAATTGTTTTGTTAAGTCATTTATGTTACAGGTGAACATAAAGCCCTTTATTATAGCCTGTGTAAAGATGAGGCTATTTGATATGAAATTCTGTTACATGTGGTTATTTGTATATGTCTGTGTACTGCTTTCTTGACTGTGTGGATTTCAATTTGAGTCAGAGAATGCCTTATTATGTATATTTATCTGCATCAAATTATAATGAATGCACAAGCACCTTATTGAAATTTACAAGGAGGAAAAACCAGAAAACTTTTCTAGCAGGAAATTACAAATGGAAATTAATGGCAGTTTACTCATTATTGTTAAATTAGAATCTATACAACATCAGATATTCTTGGGCTTAATATGTTATCCTGATTGATTGATGTGGGAACATATTTATGAAGTCTTTCATAGATTCACTTATGAACAGAGTTTCCCAGTTCTTTCACTGTGTTAGTTAAGACTCTGTTGGTTGTAACTGACAGAATCCCAATTCAAACTAAAATAAAAGAAAAAAGAGTGAGAGTTTTTTGGTTCTTACAACAATCCAGGAATGAATCTATTGAACTGTGTTTGGCATAGTGTGATTTAGGTGTTCATATCATGTCTTTAGGACTCAATAACTCCCATATATCACTTAGCTTGACTCTCCTTTAAGCTGGTTTCATTGTCAAGCAGGTCCCTGAGCCACTTCTCTCAGCTTAGCCATCCCAGCAAACAGGGCACTTCTCTTTCCCAATAGTTCCAGTAAAACACCCAGGGCTAGGTCTCACTGAATATGATTTGGGTCACATATCCATTCCTGACCTAACCACCACAGCTAAGGAATAGAAATCAGTGATTTATTAGGCCTAATAACATGCCGAACCCTCTAGGAAAGAGGTCAAGCACATCCCCAAAACACACAGAAACTGGAGATAGATGATTCGCTCAAAGAACGTTGAGGGGCTGTTATCAGAAGAAGAGGAAACATACTGAGCAGTCAAAGGTCAACAAATATCCACTACCTCTCGTAAAGTCCTGGGTCCCTTAACTAGGAAACCTCCCACCTTGGAGATTTTCACCACTGAGCCTTAGGAAGGGAAGACTAAACTGGGACCTATTCTTTAGGGGAAACAGTAATTTCAGAAAATATTAAAAAATTTCCCCCTAGCCTTTTTCCCTACCAATTTGTATACTTCTTATCTAATTGCTTGTCAGTGTGATGGGAAAGGGAATTGAAGTCATCAGAAGTCTTTTGCATTATGCTGAAGCATCATATTTAATTATATTGTATTTTTTAAAAAAATTTGAGTAGAATAAATTGAATTTATATATAAGCTCATGAAGAGCAGACCACAGGAGAGAGATTTGTTTTCTGAGAACCTCTCTGTGCCAGTATGTAATAATATTCCATACATTATATGCCAAGTCTCCTATTATACAAAAGTAGACATCCTATTTAGGTGTTAAACATGCTTTCAGCAGGCAGTGGTCACTCTCTTTGCTTGCTCTACTGTCCCCAGGAATCCATCCTTAAGGAATCAATGCAGTTCCCTGAGTTTCCTTTTTATAGCATTCTGGACTTTCTGGGGTAACCCCGATTTCACACATTCAGTATCACCTCTATAAAGGAGATTTGTGATATGTAATTAAAATGTTGTTTTACTATCCTGCTTTGAAGATTTTTTTATATATAAATTAACAAATCCAAAAATAATGAGATCATGAATTCTAACTTGTACTTCAAAAAATGTAGTCTCAGATGCCAAGTAACTCACCTTCCCAGCACCACTTGCTATGGACGAAGTGGCAAGCAGAGATGCGACAGGGCCATTTCTTCTTAGTCAGAAATAATTCTCTGGAGTGTTGGTATAATCTCTCTGTGGGACAATTTGTCAATAGCTGTAAAAATTTAAGAGAGTACCTGAAAAAGATATGAAAAAATTAAAACAATAATTCTAAGTGCAGAAGGCATTTCTAAGTATGGCATAATCAATCCCTTAACAGCAGAGACTGGTAATTAGCCTATGCAAAAATTCTGCATGACAAAAAACAGACAAATGGCAAATTGTAATTTATATTTCACACAAAGAGCTACTTTCCTTAGTATATAAAAATCTTCTACAAATCAATGAGAATGGGAACACTAAGCCAACAGAAAGAATAGACAAAGTACATGAATATTCAGATTACAGAAAAGGAAGTATAAGTGGTTTTTCAACATATTAAAATATGCTTATTCATAAGAAGAGATACTCAGATTAATACCATAATGAAGTACCACTTAATCTCAATTTGGCAAAGATCAAAAATTTTCTTTATACATTATGTGTTTTCTGGTAAGGTGAGAATATGGGGAAATAGTCACTCCTATAAATTTCTGTTGGGAAGGTAAATTGGTACAACCTCTATAGAGGGCAATTTAGCAAGAGTTATCATATTTTAAAGTGCAACTGTCCTTTCACCCAGTACATTTCTAGAAATGTATCCTCCTTCGGAAATATTTGTCCTTTTGCTAAATGATGTGTTTAGAAGATTATTTATAGCAGCATTGTTTGAACAAGCAAAAAACTGAAAATAATACAAATCCATCGAAAGGGGACTGGCAAAATTAAATTATGGCACATCTCTCCATTTTATACTACTCAGCTGTAAAAAAGAATGAGAGCCTTTTTACATGCTGATATATAGCCATATAGCGAAGATATATGGTTAAGTGAGAAAAAAGGTGTAGAACATTGCATTTCTCGGCATATATAAAGAAGCTGATAACAGAAGTTGCCTCAGAGAATGGGAACTGAATAGTTTTCAAACAGCTATATTCAGGAAGCTTACATACACTATGTATACACACATATATATCCGTATATATATGTTGTATCATGTGAATATACTCAATCTTCATACATATGTACTCAATACACACATATACATATAGATGTATGTATATATATATATATGGTTGTATCATGTGAATCTACTCAATCTTCAGAATTAATATGCTTTTAAAAAATAAAATACACATGTGAATATATAAGGAATTCTACCAGTAGAAAGTAATCTAACAGCATAGGTTATATGAGCAAATTACAGTCTGTCAGTAGCAGCTCTAAAAAGGAATCCCATGAGTGGTGGTATGGAATGCTCTCCAAGACATCGTGTTCAATTAAAAAAGAAAAAGCTAAAGCGAGTTGCAGAAAAATATACTATGTGCCCTATGGAAAAGAATAGATAAGCTCTTTGTACAGGCATGGGACATCCATGTGTGTGAAAAGACACACAAGGTATTGAACAGTGACATTCTGGGCAGGGAGCCTGTGGGTACTTGCTTTGCAATATACCCTATGAATTTTAAATTTTGATGTCCCAATAATAATTAGTCAAACAAAAAGGAAAACATAAAGACAAGGACAAACATGTAGCTTTATTGGTTTATGAACAGCTGAGTTGACCTTCTGGATGAAGGGAAGCATGCTGAGTTAAAATTAGTGTTAAAGGAAGAGCCAAACTTATCATGTGCAGAGCCGAAGTCCTAGAAATCCATTTGGGTTCTCTTTAATTCCAAAATGACCAAATAGATAGAAAAGGCAATCTCAGAAGATAGATGACTATATTTTGGGCAATAGTGGGCTTAGTTTTAAAAGATACTCAGCTACAGCAATTTATTTTTCTTAGAAAATGTTGCACTTTTTAAATCATCCATGGAATTTGGCAGACAGAAAGGGAAAAATGTTGACTTTTCTACGTTGCCCATTATGCAAAACTCTGAAATATTCAGAACACAAGAGACACACGCAACAAGCACAGTGACCTTAAAAAATTTTCAGGCAGATGTATCAGAATCCATTTCACATTGCTGATGTCCTTGGCCAACAGGCAAGCATACAGCTGGCTAAATGCCGCCTCCACAGCAGCTGGTCTAGGATGTGCATTAGCTTTCAATTTAAAAAGAAGCAAAGGAGCATGATGGTGGAAAGTGAGGCATGTTATTCAGGGTCAGGTGGTAAACAGAGGAGGGCTTGAAAAACACTGATGATGTCTGCAGCCCAGCTCTCATGCGGGGAAAAACACTTTCAGAGATGGGGTCCTTGCCTCTGAGTTGAAAGCAAAGTTCAAGTAACCATTAGCTGCACATTGAAAGTCATTTTATCATTTGAGTAGTTTCTGTCAGTCAATGGTTTCTCTTGCCGCCTTCTCTGTAAGATAACTGTCCAATTCTTAACTTCCAAAGCTGCATGAAGTAGGGACAAATTTGCTCTTCACCATTTCCTCATTTTATCTACTACTTTCAATCAGGAGTCTCTCTAGTTGTGTCTCTTTTATCCTTATTTGAAGGCACTCTCCATCTTCACTCATTTGCTTACTTCCTGTTCTAAGCCTCAGGCTAACCACAAACTCCTTGGCTTCTGAGTGGATGTGTGTGACCATCCTGTCCAGCTTCCATTCTGTCTTCTTCTCAGTCTGCTAGGGAGCCATTCCCTCTGCTCAGTCCATGAAGTTCAGATAGTGAGGATGGTGGTGTCCCTGGATCCAGGACTAGAAGCTGGGATCAGCACCAGGGAGCACGCCAAGCCCCCTTGGCCACTGATTGGTTTGTGGGTGCACGTTACCCAAGGGTCAAAGCACAACAAGTCCTGGATTAGAGTGAAAGCTTCTAGTACATGCTCTTTTCCACTGAATTTGATCTGGGGAGGTTGTGAGCTGAAGCATTTATGCATTGCTGCATGGGGCCTGGGAGTGAAGGGCACGCAGCGGACAGCAGAGCCCAAAGATGCAATGAAAGTCTACGGACACAGTGTGATCCCTGAAACTGGCCAGGCCTAAAGCTGCATCTACCCTGGACATTTTAGCTACAGGAGTTTCCAAAACCCAATTCTCTTTTTTCCTTCAATCTCCTTAGTCTGGGTTGGCTTTTCACTCATCTGTAAAAAAGGGAATCTGACTAAAATATCTCCTATAAAGATAATAACGGCAACAAACCTGAACAGGTCTTTTTCTAAACACTTTCATCTATATTAGCTAGTTTGTTCTTCCAACAATGCTATGCAACAGTCAGGGCAATTTATATTAATTTCAATTTATATTTGAGAGAACTGAGACTTACGGAGGTTAAGTGACTTGCATGGGGTCATAGCTAGTAAGAAATAGAGCCTGTTCTTGAACCCAGGGGTCTGGATTTCATACTTTTAGCAGGGCCTCCTGTGACAGAGTAGAGCATGACTCTAGGTCCTTGGACTGGCCTGTTCCCTCTAATGCACTGCTGCCTTGTAATGTTAGAGGACCTCTTGCCCTGCCTCTGAAGACTGCCAATGGGTGCCCTGTAGACTCAACCAAGAGGGTATCTGGAGCCTGGTTAGCAGAAAAAGGAGCCTTTTGCTGATTTAATGGGGAATAATGAGTCCTCATTCCTAAGCAGTGCCAGGGTAGGGTTTGGTTAACTGTCAGAAATAAGCCCCACCTGGGTGGGAAGGTCACCAAGGGACAAAGCCAAGAAAAGGGAGACTGAAAGGAAGTGACTACAGAGTGGTTTGGGGGAAGGAGGCTCGAAGGAACACGTAAGTGGTAGAATTTCCATTTTTGTGCTGCCACACTGTTGTGAGTGTCTTAGCAGACTGGACCCAGTGCCCTGTGGGCTCCTGGCATAGATTTTCCATGCCCTGTCTCTTCCTTCACTTATCTCATTTAATACTAGCAATTACTGTGAAACTGGTATGATCATTCCCATGGTACAGAGAGAACACTGACAGTTGAAGTAAACAGCATGCCCAGTGTCCCACACTAGTAAGTGGTCCAGGTGAAATTGAAATTCAGTTCCTTTATAATCTTAAGGCCCATGATCCACTTACCTCTTATTTTCCCACTGCCACTTGTGCTCAACAATGATATATTTACTTGCTTGTTGGTTATAAAAGAACAGAATGTAAAGGTTTTTTTCTTTTTTCTTTTTTGTAAATTAGAGGATGGAAGCCATTTTGTGCATTATAAAAAGGTAAAATTCTTGGACGAGAATTGAAGTATTCTCTGGACAGTTATCACTGTCTTTGAGGCATGGGGATTCAAGACCTCAGACATCAACCTAATTTAAAGAGCTGGCTTAGAGAGTAAAGAGGAAGCAGCACCAGTTAGCAAATAACTATATTTTTTTTCTTTTAAAGGATCACCCTCACTGCCTGCAAAAGTGATTGCCATTAGTTCAGGATATTATGGGTTCCTGGGGAGTAGCGAGGCCATTGGTGAGCTCACGCCCTCCCTCCCCTCCTGTACCTAACCTCTGCTGACCCTTCCACCAGCTCAGCGTTTTTCTTCTTCAGATTTTGGCAGGTAGTTTGTCACACTGATCTTAATCAGATCACTGTGTAATTACAGAGAGACTGTCAGGATATTTTTGGTTGTCATCCTATAACAAAATGCAGATTGCACGGCATGTATACATAGAATTACTCTGTAATTCAAAGTAAATTGACATTTAATTTCAATTTAATTACACGGGAATTACAGATATGACGGATACAGTCTAATTAGGAAGCAAAGTGTAAGAATCTGTTTATGGAATGAAAATCCACATCATGTCACACTTTTAACGGAATCAAAATAATTTCTCTGAATTTTTGTAGAGCATATGTAATAATGACAGTAATAATTAAAAATACAGTTCTGGCCCATCTACCATGTGTACCTGTTTTATCTCACTGAATACTAGTAACAGCTCTGTGAAGCTGGTATTCGCACCTACATATTGCAGAGAAAATACTGACGATAAGAGACATTAGCTACATGCCCAGTGTCACACATTAGTAGTTGATCAAGGTGAAATTGAAATTTAGTTCCGTTGGACTCTGAGGCTCATGCTCAGGAACACTGTGCTGTCTTTGCTGTCACTTCTTGGGAGAGGAGCTGGAGGCATGGCGTAAAATGCCTGGCCTTGGCCTCTGTGGTGTAGGCTATGGCCTGGCAAACAGATTTTTTTCTCTTTCTTTCCCTTTCTTCTTCCTTTCAACTAACTTAACGAGTGCTTCCTGGGCACCTGCCACCCTGTCAGGCACTGTTCTGGGCACTGAATGTTAAGCACCAAGAGAAACCGACAGTATTGTTGCCTCCAGCGGATTTACTCTGCCTCTTCTTGTCCCCTTCTGTCTGGAACACTTCAAGCAGCCCACTCAGCAGCTGGAGGTGTCATGGCCCAAACTGCTTAGCTGCATGTGCAGAGACTTGTCGGGATGTAACCTCATGTGGACGGACAGGGGAGGCGGAAGGGGAGGCACAGAGCCCTTCTGTGGTGACTCGACAGTTGTACCCAGACTCAGGGTCTACCGAGCTTTCTCTTCTTTCCTGGTAGGTCCTCCAATTGAAGCAGGTTTTTTGTTTGATTTTGATATTTTTTATTCCTCTGATTACTACCCTTTACAAAACACATCACAATTTGGGCCGCTTCCTGATTTTCTAAGAACTAGGCCCATTTACCCACAGTGACAGCAGAATTTTCATTCTAGCTAATTAACTAGTTTCCTTCAGCCTAACTTCCTTCTGTCCTCTTTTACCTCATCTTCATTGCTCATTTATTGAGATAATTCCCTACATGGGTATAATACTTAACAATTTGTAATAGGCTTTCTCTTGCAATGTCTCATTTGATTCTTAACCACAAACCTATAGAAAAGTCAAGTTAATATTTTTATTATATTCAGCCTGTAAGTGGAGAAACCAATAACAAGATGTTCATCACCTTCTTTGGCTTCTCAGTAGAAGCATTGCTCTTGGACTCAGCTCTTCTGGGGTTAATGCCAATGTTTTTCTCGGGACATCAGATGCTTGTCTTTCCCTGAAGGTCCTTTACCTTTTTCCTCCTGTTACCCTAAATGTCATCATTTATATGTCACCTATATAATTATTTAATTTTAAAAATTGATTTTTAAAAAACATTTAAATATATATATTTTATTAAATTTATTGGTGTAACATTGGTTAACGCAATTATATAATTTTCAGGTGTACATTATAATTTGACATCTATATATTCTATTGTGTGATTACCACCCAAAGTCCAGTTTCCTTCAGCTACCATATATTTGATCCCCTTTACCCACTTCACCCTCCCCCTACTAAATATATTTATTTTAAAAGATGCCTTTAGATCACTCCCTCAAAGGGACAACTGGCATCACTTGATAGAAAGAGAAGGTAAACATAAATCCCAATACAAGAAAAATGAAACATCACCACTAGATTGTAGCTAGCTTCTGTTGCTTGCCCACGGTTCTTATCCCAATGCCAGCTCTTTGTTGACAGTTCAGCTTAGCAAGAGAGAGGGGTATTAAATGTCTACTGAACACCGAGCTGGGACTTTCTTCTTAATGTCATTGGAAGAATTGAAAGAGAATTGAAAATAAAAATGACAGAAGAGAACAATTTTCACATGATGCCTTCGAAATTTTTGATGTTCTGTGTCCTACAAAAATCACCTCAGATACCAGTGGTCTCGCCTAACCCACTCCAGTTCACATGAACATGACTCTGCTTGTACCTACAAAGCCCAGTCACATCCCACTGCTAGGTTCAGAGGATCATAGGTACAACTTTCTTCACAGAGTTCAAAACAGGCCCTGTGCCCAGGGCCTAAGGCTTTCTGGGCATCTTCTCAGCCTACCGGGGTTAGGTTTCTTTTAGAAATTATATAGACCTATGGATCTTATAGAGAAATAGAATACCTTATAGAAAAAGCATAGACATAGATAAAGTGGGCTTCTCCAGGGTTTGTGAAACCTTGGTGAGATTACTTAACATCTCCACACTTAGATTTCATCTTCCCATCAGTCGACTTCCAAGGTTCAGATTTTGTTTGCTTATGGAAAACAAAAGATTCCCATGCTAATAAATGGAGCATTTTGAGTAGGGCCTCAAATGTTTCCTTAAAAACATATCTTGATGAAATGTAAATAAAGATGTGAATGAATCAAACCCAATGGATTAATTCAGTCATTAACAAGTGGATTTGATTTAAAAAAATCAAATAGAACAGCTCCTGAACATAGATCAGAAATTCATACATTATGCTGCCTTAAATCTTTTCTAGAACAAAGCAGATATATAAACAAACACAAGTTAATAATAAAATAATAACAATCTTGTCCCTTGTTATAATTTCAGATCTGAAAGTGATGAAGTACATAGAAAAAGATACTTCTGTTTGTTTGATGCATGCAATCAACACAACCAGAGAGTTGCACATATATGATACATGGCCACATTTGTAGTTCCTGGAATCTTCACTCCTTGTTCAATTGCTTTCTTAGCCTCAGGAAAACAAAATCTAGGAGGCAGCAAGTCACTTCTAAAAATACACTTGGAATTCATCTTCAATCTGCAGGAGATAAAAATCAAAGAACGTATTGCTTTACCTTTGCCTTTTTATCAGTTTAGAAAGAGTATATATAAACAACAAATCTGAACATACTAAGGGGTTAGCTAATCAAAAAGAGATCAAAAGCAATAAGGGACTCTCCACATGGTGGTACAGGGTGGCACTGAAGCAGGGACTTTGTAAAGAAACAGTTTATCATGAGGCAGTGAGGATAGAGAGCAAGCAAATGAGAGAGCATTTCTGTAAAGTAGGAAGCTGTTCACTAGGTTGCACTCCCTGCATTCAGGATTAGGAGGTAAATTTACCCTTCCAGCCTGTACTGCTGCTAGTGCTGCCCACCTTTGTGCAAGGCATGTGGGTTGGGGAGGAGAGAGGGTGATGGGCCTTTTCTTTCTGATGTGTTTTGATGCTGAAAGGTCAGCTTGTCTGCAAATTGGCGGTGGTGAGAACTCAAAAAGCTCACTGTGGTGGTTTAATTATGAGCAGAACTGTCAAGTATATTTTTATTATATCTTAGGAACCCCTCTCACTTTTATAGCCACTCTTTTTCAATCTTGCTCTATTGCTTGGTTACCCCAAAGTGAAGATGCCCCATTCTCTCTGGATCTAAGCCTCTTGTCTTCCTGTGTCTCAATCTTGAACAGAAAATATCCATGCCATGTCCTGCACCTATGAGACCATAAGTCAGGGGGCCACCTCAGATGCCTATACATAGAGGCAGATAAACAGTGAGTATCGTCCGAGGGGAACAGATGACGTTTAGTGCACGGAGGAGCAAATGCTCTCTCTAGAGCAGTCAAGTTGAAGGCACGGCTGACCTCAGAGTTTGCTCAATAAAACACTTCTGTGCGGAGGCTTCCATCAGTTGGAACAGCTCCCTGTTCGAAACCCTTGCCAGATCTGATAGAGAATATGATAAAAGTAGTAGAGTTAAGGTTTTAATGAGTATGATTTGCACAGTATGCCACTGCTCCCCTCTCACCTACCTCCAAAATAAGAAAATAAAAAGGCTCTGTACTCTGAAGGGACTTCTAGTCATCTGAAGTCAAAATTATATGTGGTGTTAAGTATTTGGAACAGGAACATGGGCTTGTAAGAAAGTGCTCACCTTTAGGTCACAAACATGCCATGTAAAGCAAAGTCACATAACTGACACTCAGATCACACTCTCATTTCCTGCCCTTGTAAACTGGCCAGTATTCATGGTACTTTTGCTCATTGACCCTAGAATAATCAGACAAAGGTGCCTTGTCAACATAGTGCTCCTGGCAGCCACACAGATCAGTTGGGATTGGCAGGGGATATTAAGTTCTGTGTACTCAGAGCAGGTGCTGTTTGAGGCTGGGTGAGGGAGGAGCTTGAAGGTGCACTCTGGAATTCTTCAGAAGGCCTTGGTAACCCTCCATCACCACCATGAAAGTCCTTTGTTAAGAAATCTCTTTACTTACACAAGAGGCCGTGTTGCCAATGGCCACCAGATTCCACTGGAAAATTTGATTCAGATATTAAGTGTGGTCACAAAGGACTGATCTGGGAGTCAGAAAGTCTGAGTTTAGTTTCAGTTCTTCCATTTATTGGTCAGATTGCTTAACCTCTCTGGACCTTGTATTCCTCCTGTTAAATGACTTTTCTAATTCCATCATTGTGGTGGGGTCAGGAAAGAAGAGTAATTTAACCTATATCACAAGGCTGTGTGAGGCTCAAAATGAGTTGCTACATGTAAATGTCTTTGGCAAACTCAATAGCACTTCCCATACATACAATTATTATTCTCTGGCTATTTCCAGATGTAAAGCCATGGAAAATTGGAGAAGCCTATTCTTGTGAATTCCTAGTATGCTCTTGAATCCAATGGAAAAACATCAGGCCAATTGTAAACCTGTGTATCTCATATAGTGGAGGTATTTTTAATGCCAAAACAAAAATTTTACTTAGTCCTGAACTAGATGGAAATAAAAAGAATGCTGCAAGAACATCAAATGTTTAACCTGTCTTTTTTTTGGTATCAGGGTAATGCTGGCTTCATAAAATAAGTTTTGAAGTGATTCTTCCTCTTCAATTTTTTGAAATCGTTTAAGAAGGATAGGTATTAATTCTTCAATGTTTAGTATAATTCACCTGTGAAGCCATCTGGTCTTGGACTTTTTGTTGGAGTTTTTGATTTCATTGCTAGTAGTTGATCTGTTTAAAGTTTGTATACTTGGTTCGGTCTTAGAATGTTATATACTTCTAGAAATTCATCAATTTTATATTTTCAAATTCAATGGCATATAATTGTTCATAGTATTCTTTAATGATTCTTTATTTCTGTGGTGCCAGTTGCAACTTGTCTTTTATTTATGATTTTATTAATTTGGGCTTTTTTCTTGATGAATTTGGCTAAAGACTTGTCTATTTTATCTTTTCAAAAAACTAGCCATTTTGCTGGTCTTTTCTATTATTGTTTTTTTTCTTTTAATTTCTATTTTGCTTATTTTTGCTCTAGTCTTAACTATTTCCTTCCTGCTGTTTACTTGGGGTTTTGTTTGTTCTTATTTTTCTAGTTTCTTTATATGTAGAATTAGATTGTTTGGGACTTTTCTTGTTTCCTGAGGTAGGCCTGGATAGCTATGAATTTCTCTCTTAGAACCACTTATATCCTATACATTTTCCCCATGTTTTTCATTGTTGTATTTTGAAAAGTTGTATTTTCATTTTCATTGATGTCAAGATATTTTTTTATTTCTTATTTGACTTCATGTTTGATTCATTGGTTGTTTAGAAGTGGCATGTTGTTTCTCGCCACATATTTGTGTTTTTTCCAGTTTTCTTTCTGTAGTTGATTTCTAGTTTCATGCCATTGTAGTTGGTAAAGATGCTCGATATGATTTCAGTTGTCTTGAATTTATTGAGGCTTGTTTTGTGGCCTAGTGTGTGATGTATCCTGGAGAATGTCCCAAGTGCACTTGAAAAAAATATGTTTTCTGCAGTTTTGGAATGAAATGTTCTAAAAATCTCTATTGTGTCTAACTTATCTAATGTGACATTTAAGATCACTCTTATTAATTTTCTGTCTGGATGATCTGTCCATTGATGTGAGTGGGGTAGTGAGGTTTTAAAATCTCCTATTATTATTGTATTACTGTGGATTTTTCCCTTTTTGTCCATTAATAATATTTTTATATATTTAGGTGCTCCTATGTTGGGCGCATAGATACTTGTGATTGTTATACCTTCTTCTTGGATTGACCCCTTTACAATTATATAATGTCCTTCTTTATCTTGTTTTACATTTTTTATTTTAAAGTCTAATTTGTCTGATATTGGTATTACTACTCCCACTTTCTTTTTATTTCTATGTGTTTGGAATATCTTTTATATCCTTTCACTTTCAATTTGTGTCTTTCGATTTGTCTTTAATTTTATGTATGTATGTATGTATTTATTTATTTGTTTATTACACCTACAGCACCTGGTTGTCCTAGGTGGTCATATCTTTTACATCCTCTCACTTTCAATTTGTGTCTTTCGATTTGTCTTTAATTTTATTTATTTATTTATTTATTCATTCATTCATTCATTCATTCATATTTATTTTCTAATTGTTTAACAAAATCCAGCAAGTTTCAGCTGTACACTTTAACAGTAAGGCATATATATTTTTACACTAGGTGTTCACCTCCTATAGTTAGATTTCTGTCACCAAGTATTCGATCCCCTTTACCCTGTATTTATTTATTTATTACACCTACAGCACCTGGCTGTCCTAGGTGGTCTCCCATCCAAGTACTAACCAGGCCGCACCCTCCTTAGCTTCTGAGATTAGACGGAATTGGGCTTGTTCAGGGTAGCATGGCGTAGATGTGTCTTTTGATTTGAAGTGAGTCTGTTGTAAGCAGCATATATGGGTCAAGTTTTTAATCCATTCAGTCTTTTTATTGGAGCATTTAATCCATTTATATGTAATTATCGATAAGTAGTACTTACTGCCTTTTTGTTTATTGTTTTCAGGTTGTTTTTATAGTTGTCCTCTGTTTCTTTTTTCCCTCTTGATCTCTTCCCTTAAGATTTGCTGTTTTCCTTTTGTGTTTTGTTTAGGTTCCTTTCTCTTTGTTCTTTGTGTATCTTTTGTAGGTTTTTGGTTTGTGGTTATCAAGAGGTTTATGTATATCATTCTTTATCTGTAGCAGTCTATTTTAAACTGATAGACATTTAAGTTTGAGTATATTCTGTAAGGACTATTTTTTTTTTACTTCCCTTTCCATGCTTTGTGTTATATTTTAGATGTCATATTTTATATTTTGATGTCATATTTTAGATCTTTTTGTGTTATATATTTCCTAACTACTTATTGTAATTTGACTTGAGTTTGCCATTTTTTTTCTCTTAACCTTTGTAGTAGCTTTTTATATGTCTGGTTTGCTGTATTTATAGAACATTTGGCTTTACCTGGGAGATTTTTCTTCCCCTTCTCATATTTTCTTATTTCTGGTTATGGCCTTTCCTTTTCTACTTAAAGACAACCCTTTAACGTTTCTTGTAAAGCTGGTTTAATAATGATGAAGTCTTTTAATTTTTGCTCATCTAGGAATCTCTTTGTTTCTCCAATTCTGAATGATATCCTTGGTGGGTAAATTCTAGGTTATATGTTTCTTTCTTTCAGCACTTTAAGATGTCTTGCCACTCCCTCTGGCCTGTAAAATTGTTGATGAGAAGTAAGCTGATAGCCTTATAGGGGTTTCCTTCTTATGTAATTTGTTGTTCTCTTGCTTCTTCCTCTTTATCTTTAACGTTTACTATTTTAACTATAGTATGTCTTGGCATGAGTCTCATTGTGTCCATCTGGTTTGGAACTCTGTGTACTTGTGGACCTGGCTGTCTATTTTCTTTCCCAGGTTAAGAAAGTTTCCAGCCACCCTTTTTTAAAATAAAGTTTCTATTCCTTTCTCCCTTTCTTCTCCTTCTAAGGTCCTTATAATGCAGATGTTTGCATGCTCGATGTTATCCCAGATGTCCCTTAACCCATCCATGTTTTTAAAATTCTTTTTTCTTTCTGCTGTTCTGATTGGTTGATATCTACCAGGTCTCTATAATTTGTTCTTCTGTCTTAACTAATCTACTATTGATTTTTTCTAGCGTATTTTTTATTTCAGTGATTGTATTCTGCTTGGTTCTCTCATACTTTCTAACTCTTTTTTGAAGTTTTCCCTAAGTTCCTCTATTCCACTCTCAAGTTTGGTGAGGATCCTTATGACTGTTTCTTTGAATCCTTTATCAAGCAAATTACTTATTTCTGTTTCCTTAGGGTTTTTTTCTTATTCCTTCATTTGAGAGATATTTTTGTCTTTTCATTTTGTTTGACTTTCTATGTTTGTTTATATGAATTTAACAAAATAGCTGTCTCTTCCAGTCTTGGAAAAGTGGCCTTACATAGAAGCAGACTCTTTGTAGATGGTGTGTGCTAAGTGGTTTTGGCAGGCCATTAGGAGCTGAGCAGGTGCTTAAAGCATCCAGGGCACTGGCCTACTGAGTTGGAGCAGCTCAGGGTGGGGAGGCCAGATATGTGTAGGAATGCCCTGTGGATCCCCCCTGCTTCCTTTGTTCAGGCCAAAATGGCTTCAGGCGAAGTGTGAAGTGTCTAGGAACTTGCTGCAGTTATCTTTCAGGCAGGCCAGAGCACCTGGATAGAGCCCCTGCCCACCTCATGGAGATGGAGGGGGCCATAAACAATGGTGCCAACCAGCTCCTCTGACTACAGGAAAATGCTGGCAGTTCCCGGAGATCTCCCATGGCTCCCCAGTCTTCTCCATACGGTCTCTTTTTCTTTGTTGTACTGAAAGTGGTCCTGTGTAGAAGAGACCTCTGTGCAGGTTTTAGGTGCCAGTAGTTTGAGGAAGCCGCCAGGAGCCTCTCAGGTGTGTATTGTGCCTGGGGTACTAGCCTGCCCACCTGAGCAGCTCTCCACAGGGTGTGATCATGCCCTGTTGTCCTTGCTTGCTCCCTTTGTTTGGATGCAAAAAGCTCCAGGCATTGAAGCTGTGAACTCCCTGTGGTGACCAAGCAGGTAGGCCAAAGCACTCCATAGAGCTCCCACCCACCCTTGTCAAGATGCAGGGGAGAGTAAAAAATGGCTCTCACTGGTTTCTCTGGCCTGGAGAGTTCCCAAGCTCCCTGAGGGCTTCCTCAGCTTCTAAGCCTTCTCTGTTTGGTCTCTTTCTCTGGGTTATTGTCAGAAGCTGTTCATTCAGCGTTCAGTTGTTTTGCTAGAGTAATTATTACCCATATACATGTATATTTGATTTTGCTCATGGAAGTGAGTGAGTTCAGCATCCTTCTGTGCTGCCACCATCTTGGACCTTGAAACTAGTAATAATTATGCTTCATTTTCATAATTACATATCTAGGTTAAAGCTGGAAACATGTCTGAAAATGTCAATGGATAGAAAAGTGTTGGTCAACAAATCAAAATTCTCTTTACAGTGTGGAGTCACATTGCTGTCATTGTTGGAAAGTGACAGTAGCCTTTAATAAAATATACCAAGTAAGTCCCTAAGACTGGATCCTAGAGGAGGCGTGTCTAACAGGAAAGGGCAGAGGCTGTTTCCCAAAAGAGAACGCCGTTTACCTGAATGACCTGCTTTCTAAGAGCCTCTACACCCAGTCAGGGAGTCCTAGGGAACCCACAAATCTGTGTGTGTGTACATATGTGTGTTTATATGTGAGGGCTTGTGTGTGCATGCATACGTGAGCATACACACGTGCCCATGTGCATATGCATACAGGTATGTGTACTTTGTGGGCTTGCCTGTGTGATTGTGTACGTGTGTGTGTGTATGTGGCTGTATTTGTGTGTGCATGCATAGCTGCTTACATCTGTATGGTGAGTGGACAGAGGGAGGGAGGAAAGCTCTCTTTTTATGCTTTACTTCAGTTCAGAGTAACCTCTACAGCTGCAAAGTTAGTGACATCTGATGTGATGCTTTTTCTAAAGTATAACTCAGTTCTTAACCCTCACAGAATTAAAAGGAAGAAAAGGAAGAAAAAAAAGAAGATTAATAGGTTTGGTAGAAGTTAAGTTGCTATTACTATCTTCTGCAAACACGAAATTGTCTCATTAAAATGATTTTGAATTAGTATGATACAGTCCTAAGGAAAAAGGTTTGTAAAGAACCTCTTTAGTGGTAAAACCTCAGTGAGTAGCTAGTATTGATTAGAAACCAGGGCCTGGAGGGTTGGAGGATACACATGACCTCGGGAGCACAGTTCATGCTGAGAGGTAAAATGCTAAACTGTTTGTGTAAGAGGATGGACTTGTACTGGGCTTCATTACACAGTATTTGGAGAAGTAACATGGCTCATGGTTTAGACCCTGGCTTTTATTTTAACAGTCTGAAATTTGTATCCTTAGCTCATTTACTTGTGGTAGGACTTTGGGCAAGTTACTAAACTTCTCTGAACCTCTGCTTTTCCATTTGTAGAATGGAGATAATGTTACCTCCCTCTCAGGGGTGCAGTGAGAAATTAAATGATACATATCGCAGTACATGAAATGTCTTTTCCATTCTCTTATGAATTCTGTTCTTCGGTGAGTAGGTGTAGTAAGGAAATTGAAGAAGGTTAAAGTCTTGAGTTATGAACATGTCTAATCTAATCAGGATCAATAAAGAATCATTTAGCTTCTGGTGCTGGCCGTGCCATGTCCTGAGGGGTCTCATTCCTAGGGAGGCAAATTCAGTTAGTGTTACGTAAAAAAAGGAAGGTCAGAGAGGAAAGGCAGTGTGGTTCCGGAGTCTGGAGGCTCCACGGGCCCTTCTGGTCTAGATTCTTGTCCTCACAGTGTCTTCGACAGAAGACAGTCAGTTTTCACAGAGCATAGAGGTTAAAGGCCTGCCTTTTGCCCTAGACTGCTGTGACTCAAAACCTAGTTACCAGCTAAGTGACCTTACCAAATTACTTTGTCTCTCTGGGCCTCAGTTTCCTCATCTGTAAAAGTATAATGGAAACACCTGATATGGTTGTTGTGAGGATGAAATCAGTTTATATGTGTAAACTGGCTGGCTCATAACAATGGATAAACATTGGCTTTGATTATTAGATGACGATGGTTATTATCATAGACCATTCCCTGGTGCTGGATTCTGGGCTCATCCTTGGTCTGCTGAATGCATTCGAGAAGACACAGAGCCGTAAGGCCTGGAATCCATTTTAGGATAATGAATCCCACAGTCCTAGAGCCAAAGTGCTCACAGCCACCCACATCAACAGCCTGAAAAGTAATGCCCACAGACCAGAGTGAGCAGAGAAAAGTTACAGAAGATTCTTGTTTCTTTATGGCACTCTGGCAATATCAGTTTATGTTCTCCTATGTACTCAGTGGGGAAAAATGTTTTTCTGTTACTTTTTTTTCTTCCAACCAGTCTTTATCTCCAAACTTACAATCAATCAACACATCAATCATGAATGTTACTGCCAATGAAATGGAGAACACATTTTCCTTTTGTAATCAAGCTGTATGGTCCAGTGGTTAAAACTACATGTTTTGGAATTAACTGCATCTGAGTTTGATTTAAGGCAAATGACTTGAACTCTCTGAGAGTCCATTTCTTCATCTTTAAAATGGCGTAATGATGGTTCTTGCCTCGCAGAGCAATTGTGAGGATTACATGATAAATACACAAAAAGTGCTCAGAACAGGGCCTGGAATTTCCTAATCATTCAATAAGTATTAATTTCTACAGTGTTTCAGAAATATTGGCAAGGGGCTCTTGGCAATAAAGAAATGTATCATCGTGAAGTTGTGAGAACCTGGCCAGCCCCCAGACAGGAAACCCCACAGCCTCCTGTCAAAAAACAAAACCCAGGAGGTGTTTCAGCAGAGTTTGTCCTTCCCAGCATGTCTTCCTCTGGGTCGGGATCCGTAAAGCCAGGTCAGGACTGTCTACTAATTTTCAGGGCCCAGTACAAAATGAAAATGCATGGTTTCTTGTTCAAGAGGTATTCAGAATTTCAAGGTGGCAGCAGCAAAGCATGAAACCAAGTATGGAATCTCATTGAGCCTGGGATGCTGTGCAACTGCTCAGGTTGCACACCTTGAAGCTGGCCCTGGCAAGGAATGGACAGAGGGTACTGAGGGGGTGGAACTGTGCCCTAGAAAAGAATTATTGGTTTTGGAGCCCAAGAGCCATGTTCACGTGCACCCATACTGGTATCCCATGCCAGGACACCCATTCTATAAACCTGCTTGAAGAGAGGTGTGTCCTGCATATTGTGGAGGGGAGGCAAGCAAGTGGCTGCTCCTTTGTTTAGTTTTGTGGTTGCCAAAAGCAAGACCAGCATTTTAGGGCCGCGATGCAAGATAAAATTTACAGGCTCTTTCTAGCACAGCGTGCTTTACTTAGGGTTAATCTTGGTTTATTAGAGGAGTAGCAAGGACATGTGAAAGACGCCTTGGAAAGGCTCCACGTTGCAGCTTTGACTCCTAATAAAATGGGCTGTCCCCACCAGTCCCTGGCACAACTTCCCACGATACATCAGCCCAAGGAGGCAGAAGCAGGCTCCCTGCCAGTCCCTCAGCACTCACTTCATTTGCTGTGGCTTAAACACCAGCATGGACTCCCCCTAGAGCTTCCAGGCCTTGCATCAAATTCCTGGCCTAGGATTGAAGGGAGCAAGGGCTTTGTGGGAAAATGTGCAGAGAGAAGGGGGAAGGGCTGGAAGGAAGAGAGGATGAGAGAATGAGACTGGGCAGAGCAAGTTATTAATCAACATACAGCTAAGAAATTCTCCTTGCCAAGAACACTCACTCACTCCTAAGCTGCCAAAAGACCTGATGGAGGAGTTGCTATCTGAACTCAAAGCAAGTGTTCTCTCATGCAGTTAGAGCAATTAAAAACAATATGCAGGTTTCAGTGGAGAATAATGCATCACATGATCCAAAGTCCCTTCAAATACCAATGATTGATGATGCATTTGTTTATTTTTGGAACATGAGGGATGGTTTTTCAGTTCTCCAAAATATGGGGTTCTCTCCCCATCTTATCTCAAGAGCTGCACAAATGAAGAAATGTCTCTGCACCTTCTCATGTCATTTTGACACCTGAAATGAATGGACAAGGCCCAGCACAATTCATCTCTTCTTCAATCCTTTGTTGCAACATCCAAGAGATTCAGCTGGCGGCTGAGTCAGTGAGCGGTGTGTGCCGATCCAGGTTACAGAGATCTGACATCTGAGTGTGTGATTCTGAGTTTATGTGCCTTGGAAAGTTTTCTACAGAGTGCTATGAAGTCTGTGTAGCATGGAATTGGGAAAAATGTGCCTATGTCAGTGACACTTGCTATAAAATAGACCTCTACTTCTTTGCGGAAGGGGCGGCAGGCATCAGTGGATGGGCAATGGATAGGAGCTTCACCTGCCATTGTAATTTTGTCTCTGAAGAACCTACAGGGGCTTTTTAAGAATTTTTATTCCTGCCAAGAAGAAGCAGGTGATCACTTCTGAGGCTTTTGGGTTTGCAAGTTCTGGTTCGTTTCTTGTAATTTTTTAGGAATTAGTATTTTTTTTTTTTATTTCTTTATTTCTTAAATTTAAAAGAGTTAGACATTTATGCAATCCATGAAGTTATCCCCCTATTACTCTTATCACCCATCTGGCTCTACACACAGCCATTACAATAATATTGAATATATACTTTATGCTATACTCTAAATCTTCGTGACTGTTTTGTAACTACCAGTTTGTACTTCTTCATCAATTAGTATCTTGAAAAATATTTTGAAAGAGTTTTGCTCCAAAGATTCTTACTCCCTTAACATAGAAATTTGTGGCTGACATAGATTATATGAACCCTTAGAACTTTTCTCAATAAAGATGTTCAAGACTATAACAAATAGGATAAACCAAGGAAAGATTTGCTTTTAAATCATTCTATAACTGAAAGCTATTTAATAAACTCCCTGGTGGAAGAATACTGAAAATAATTCCTTTGGATTGGTCTGAACATCCAAAAATTAAATACTATAATTTACAATTACACTAGAAGTAATATTTTCTTAGAGTGAGAGACTAATATAAATCAGAACAACAAACACCATAATCTGTTAAAGTATAAAAGGTGATAAAATATGTTTTTATATCCATTGTTTATCATAAGGAGCACAGTGAATGGCAAAGGTTATTTAATCCAGTACCGCTGCCCAGAGTGATGGTCAGGTTAACCAAACCCAGCAAAAAAATTGGGTGCTTGGAGAGGTGCTGGGGCGGGCTCATTTACAGCCTATACAGGCAGATTTTTGACCTCAGAGTTGGTTGTCCCCTAGAACCAATCCTTTGCAGTGTGAGCAGGGCAGAACCAGGATGAAGAGTATTTTATTGATGGGTTTATTATAAATTTATTTACTCTAGCATGTAATGGTGAACATTTTGATGATTTATGGTCTTTTGCTACTGTAAGCAATGTTAAAATGAATAACCCTGTATGTACACATTTACACACTTTTTGGATTTATAAATCTTTAAAAAGCCAAATTCTTGAGGAGTCAATAGGTATATGCATTTAAAACTGCCAATTTGCCTTCCAAAGGGTTGTATCAATTTATATACCTGTCAGAATTTTATGAGAATACCTATTACTTCACATACCTGCCAACACTGCATGCTATTCAACTGTTTGATCTTGATTCATCCGTTAGGTGAAAATGGCATCTCAGGTTAGTAATAATTTGCATTTATTTTCTTATGAGTAATATTAAATATCATTTAACAGGTGAAAAGGCCATTTTGTAATTTGGTGATTTTTTTTGCCAACTCAGTTCACCTTCTTTGCCCTTTTTATTTTTCTGGTTGCTGGTTTTTTCTTATTAATTTTCAAGAGTTCTTAAAATTATTCTTTTGTCTCTCATATAAGTCGTAAGTACTTTTCCCGGGTTCTCGCTTGTTTTACCGTTTTCGCTGTGCAGAAATTTAAAAACTTTATGCACCAACATTTTTAATCATACTGAATGTGCTAATTTTTCAGAATGCTGTGAGGATACTGTGGGGTAATACACAAGGAAATGGCAGGCATCTGGTGCCTGCCTAACCAACTTCGATGTGTCTTTCTTCCCTTCCCTTTTTCTCAAGAGAGTATTTTCCCGAAACACCTAGACAGGGCTTCGGCACATGGTATTCAGCTGCCTTAGATTGAGTTCCCCAAGAAACACTTTATGTGTAGGAAGTTTATGGGGGATGCTCTCAGCATTCGTGAGAGTGAGGGAAGCAGGGCAGAGGAAGAGCTGACCTGTGTTGCAGTTGCATCCAAGGCCCCTGTCACAGGGAGCTCTGGATCTGGCTGCGCTGGGATGGTTTTTCAGCGATGTCTCAAATGAGGCAAGGAGGAAGGGGCTTGGACTACATACACACAGACCTGTTATAGAAGAGGGCTACTTCCAGGGAGGAAAGGGACCCTTGGGCATGTCACCTCCCATCAGCTAAAGATAACTCCCTAAGAGGAGGCAGACTGTGAGCCGTCTGCCAGCAGCACTCCCAGCAACTGGAACAGAAGCCTCTGGTCTGAAGGAGGACCTGGTGACACACTCAGTGCTCCCTCTGCAAGCTGCTTGGCTGCCCCTCCTTGAACTCAAATCTAGTCTGAGGATGTCCCACGCCTTAGTGCTTTGCCAGCTTGTACTCCCTTCAGTTTTGAACAGTTTAAATACCTTTTCAGTGACACAAAGAAAGGGCCAGTTGCACAGTTTTTGGCCTGAGTGACCATTTTTTTCCTCTTGTCTCTCCACTGGGTCTTTCTGATTCTTCAATACCTTGCACAGAGATATGAAAGTGTGGTAAAAAGCTCCCATGCTTGCAAATAAAGTGAACCAGACCCAGCAATTAAAGAGATGAATATAGCTACAAATTTGGGGCTTTTAGGAGATTTCGGCATATATGTTTCAGCAGTGAAGGAAGAAGAAACAGGATTGCATTTAATTAGCCCAGGATCCCAGGAGGCCTTTGCTTTTCCATGCCTGTTACCCACTGAACGCCGTCACACCGCCGAGCTGGAAGCTCCTTTCTAGACGGTTTGATAGGCATTGCAGATCCTCTCAGAGGACCCTTTCCAAAGCCCACAATAGCACGCCTAGCAAAACATCACCACATATTCGTAGTACCATTTCCTTTTTTAGGGCTGTTGGCTCTTACTGGAATTGGGTTTTCCTGGTGCTGGCTTTGGCTCCTGGCCACCAGCTGCTCCTGTGAGTGGAACAGGACGTATAACAAAGAGTGGAGTTTGTAGCAGATATTGCTAGTGCCCTCCCTGTATCTCCTCTCCAGGCACTGTCTTGTGGATTCCCAGGGCCTGGCTCTGTCCTCAGAGTTCATGACCCCGGTTCCTTGCCCCTGGAGTGGGGATACTCTGAAAGTTCCTGTATGTAGTCACCCAGGAGCCCCAGTAGGATTGAGTCCCAGTTGCTCACAGTGAAAGCCTGCACATTAACACACTATATTCTGGCTTCCTTCCTTCTTTTACCCACTTCGCTCTCCTACTCCCCTACTGCTATTTCCTGGGATCACTTCCCAACTCAACTACTAGCATTCAAATCTTTATCTGCCAGAACCAGGCACGCTTCAAGGTGTTAAAATTGCCAGGAAAAGGGTTCCATCTGGGAAATCATGTTCAAAAGTGTATGTCTGCCTTCTCCTCTTGGCTTCCTTCCTTCCTTCTTTTACCCACTTCGCTCTCCTACTCCCCTACTGCTATTTCCTGGGATCACTTCCCAACTCAACTACTAGCATTCAAATCTTTATCTGCCAGAACCAGGCACGCTTCAAGGTGTTAAAATTGCCAGGAAAAGGGTTCCATCTGGGAAATCATGTTCAAAAGTGTATGTCTGCCTTCTCCTCCATCTTGTCCCTCTGAAGGAAAAACAAATCACCAACCCAAAACAAGCAAACAAGAACGACAACAATAAAAATCCAGCGACACCTGTTATGTTGCCACAGAGGACTTGTCCTAATTGTGTGGATTGGTCTTTGCAAATGTATTAGTTTTGACAAGGCTGGCTTCCAAAACTACTTTGCAGGCAGGATTCCAGCCCTCCTGCCTACTGATGCGTAACTTGCAGTTTGCACTATCTTCCTGACTTTTGACACCACATCCAGCACATTGTCAGTCTGAAGCTACTGGGATGGAGGAAAAGGGGATCTTTGGTGGAGTCCGGAATTACTGCCAGCCATCCAAGGCTTGGTTTGATGAACTGCATCTAATTTTGAATGTACAGTTATTTTCTCTCTGTCCATATCGATACCCTGAGCTGATAGGGACTAAAAGGGGGGAAAAAACAGGGCTTGAGAGCTTTATAACTCCTACTGGAGTTGAAATGTATTTTCCTATCTGTCTTTTTGACTGGAAATTTAAATCATCTAACATTTCAGGAAATTGGTAGCCTCATAAGATAGGGAATCTGACAGTTTATGGCTCAATCTGTGTCTTTCTGTCTTTAAAGGAAAGGTAGTAAAAATTGAAATTAAGGAAAACAGATAAATACCACAGTCCTCTGATGGTGCATTTTATAATTATCACATCTGCTGCAAAGCGCTTGAAAAATGGCTCTGGAAGGCTGCCTGCGCTGCAGAATGGCTCATGCGGTGAAGAGGGGCTGGGCAGGAAGGGATGCGGGATAATGAGCTTTTTACACGAGAGTTTAACCTTGCAGCCATGAGTATTACTGGCCCTTTCTCCCTTTTGTTTTTACTGCAGTTGCTCTGCACGGTTTGAAGCACGCGAGCTTCCCTTCCCTCCACGCCCTCATCCTGGGATCGCCATGTCACAGGTCAGGAAGGAAACGGACAGGAACAGCAGTCAGTAGCCTGGTGTGTGTGCGCTGGTGAGAGAGGTAGGGAGAAGACATAGAAACAGCAGCAGCTCTGTCTTTTTAAAGTTACCATTTGCTTCTCAGATCCTTGGCAGGTCAGGAGGACGAATAAAAAATTTAAGGTTTAATTATATTAGTTAGCATTATAAATAAAGATAATCATGAGAAAATATTAATTAATAATAAAATAATGGTTAAATGTGTTATGTGCCAGGCACTATGCTTAGCACTTTATGTGGAATATTTATTTCATTGTAACAGTTTTCAGAGGTAGGTATTATTATCACTTTTAAAGACGAGGAAATCAAGGTTTAGCTAGAGCACAGAACTTCCTAGTAAAATCAAGGTGATTGGCTTCATCTGCCGTGTTCGGACTGCGTTCGAGCTGTGCCCTCTAGCACAGCTTTTCCAAACCAAGAGAGAGAATGAAGGGATGAGCCCCTTGCTTCCTGCTTCCTGGGTGTGCCTTCCTCCATGATCCAGACTCTCGACATCCTCTCCTTCACCCTCATCTACTCAACTGGATGTCAAATCCTTTCTGTACATTAAGATGTGAATAGCTCATCATACTTGACAGGAGGCTTTTCTCAGGGGTTCTGTATTTTCACCTGGACCGCATACTAAAACCAAAGAGCTCTAAGGACCAAGGTATTAGGGGAGGACTGTGTTGGGGGGAAGGAGGGCAGTTGGTAGGCTGGAGCTTTGTATTGGCTTGGGTTCCTCCATAAGCCAACTCTGAGTCAGCAAGGAAGGAGGTGAAGGAGACTCCAAAACGATGGATTGGGAGAATAAAGCAGGAAAGAGGAGGCAGCCACAGAAGCTGCCTTTATCAAGCAGCTACCTCTGTGGGCTACTGGAGCTTTATCTCCACTGGGGAAACCTGGTAGGCATTTGTTCTTATGCAAGCGCATATGCCTCAGAATTATCATCCAGTTAGGGGGCAATGAAACATATTTATACACTACTCTGTTGGTCATTGGTTGAAGGTGGCTGGTTTTGGGGAGTGTAAATTCTCCACGTTTCCCGGCCTGCCAAATAGGCAGGAAAACAGGTTTCTGTGGTTAGAGAAAACCCAAAGGCAGAGAAATGCAGGTGCTGGCACTTGGAAACGAGGCTGGACGTTTCTGGTGTGGGAAGGGGAGGGGGATGTGGGCTGGTACTTGGGTACTGCCCGACCTGCTACAAGTTTCCTTGGATTCCTTGAAACCATAGCTGTGAAGTTAAGAGTTTCATCCTGAATGACATCCTACTTAGGCTCAGATTCACCAGCATGTTTTTTTTCTTTCTAGGCACAGATAGTGAAAAGAACAAAAAGTGATACTGGGTCCAAGTTGGAGCATTGTCAGTGCGTGTCGGGGTGGTGGTGGTGGTTATATAACCGTCTTCTAAATCCTGACGGAAAGAATACCTAACCCAGTTTTGTGTGGGTTAGGTATTTTCTGTAGTTTCACTTTTCTTAAGAAGCTTTGGTTTAAAGGCCTCAAGATCCTATTATGGCTTCTGAGCCTTTATATCATACATTTGAAATTGTCTACTGCTCTGCAGAACAGTAACCAATTCTAGGTCTTCTACTTTTTAAGGCACATATTTATTCAAGTGACAGTGGTACGGGGTCTTCGTGTTATTCTATATGACTACTTTAAATGATAGTTACAGCACTTTCCCCCCCACTCATTGCACTGATTCCTTTGTGAGATAAATGGGTAGCAAGCATTCTGTACACAGAGAACTTTGCAGCCTCTATATGCAATTTGAATGATTTTTTTTTTTTTTTAAAGAAACAAAATAATTCATTCACTAAACAGCTGTTTCTGGAAAGAATAGTTATTTGGCCGAATTTAAAGGTTCCCTTATATGCAAATTAATGTGTGTGTGTATAGTCCAGATGGATATCAGCCATCATTATCAATTAACAAAACGTAGGCATTGGGACAGTTTCTAAATAGTATGTTTTTACTGGACATCTGTGGAAGTTTGGGGTGGGGGGGACTGATCTCTCCACAATCTATCTTCTTATTTTGTGAGAATTTCCCTAATGTGTGCATTTTTGTAGCTCGGTCTTTCCTTCCCCACCCCAAGAGCCAGGGCAGTCACATGAGCTAAGTTGGGACAATCAGAAGCTCCAGCTGATTTCAGTCCTTGAGCCAGCAATGCAAAGAGAAAGTTTTGGTGCGCATCTTCTACAGGAGTGGTGGGGCCAGGGGTAATGGTGGGTAAACGGTGGTGACAGCCATAGCAGTAGTGTCCAGTTGTGATGGTGTTCTGGCAGATTTTGTGTTTCCTATTTCTTGGCCCTCTGAAATTACCTCTATTTATTCAATTAAAAAGTATTTATTGAGAGCCTGCTCTGAGATAAACACTGTTTTAGATGCTAGAGATGCAGAAGTGAATAAAACAGATATAGTCCCTGGAGTATTTTGTCAAGATATCTGCAAATTCCTCTCCCTGCATGTAGGACCTTGCAAAGTGATGTTACAGATCTTTCTCATGGAATCTATTTTTCTGCCCCTTGAATCTGAGTTAGCCAATAGAACTGTCACAGATGTGACTCACTCAGAGGCATGAATAGCAGTTGTACATTGGAACCATGACGACCATATGAACAAGCCCAAGCTAGCCAGCTAGAGGGTAAGAAGTCACATGGAAAAGAAACTAGACAGCCCAGCCAAAAGTCAGTTGGCCTTCTGCTCCCCTGGTTAATGAATGCAGATGTTTGAGCAAGCTTCAATAAAGATCAACCAAGCCTGTCCCAGACCAGAGGACCTCCAGGCTGAAAGCCCAAATAGCCAAATTGTAGAATTATGAGCTAAGTAAATGGCTGCTGATTTTAGCCACTAAGTGTTGGAGAAGTTTATTACTCAGTCAGAGTCAACTGACATAGTCTTTGCCCTCAAGGCAGTTACATTTTAGTGGGGGAGGAGATAGTCTATAAAAATATATATCATAATCTCAGCTCGTGAGAACTGCTATAAAATTTTAAAAAGAGGGAGAAAGGGAATAGAGTACTTAGGGAAGTGTTTTCTGAGGAAAATACTTGAATGAAGTGAAGGACTGAATGAACCTTGTGCACACCTGGAGAACAGCTATTTCAGAGAGAGGGGACAATAAGTGCACATGGTCTGAGGCAGGAGCATGTTTGGTGCATCTGAAAGAGAGTGAGAAGTCAGTTGTGAATTGAGAGAGAGGACGAGGGTAAGAAATGAAGTGGGGGAGACAGCTAGGGGCAAGTAGTCACTGCAGAAGATGGAGCAATGAATCCATATTTTCAGAGTGAAAGGATCTGCTGAGACTCAGTGGGTGTCTGAGCAGTATGTATGGTTGGCAAAATGAGCAGGTCAAGCCATTTAGAAGAGTGTGGAAGAGGCATTTGGAAGGAAGGAGGAGGTTATGAAACAAGAAAAGGACAATGTAAAAAATAAAATGAACAAATAAGTTTATATACCATTAGCTCTTTGCTCTGCATACACGAATCATCAACTTTGTGATTTTTTTTCCCCACGAAACTTTAAAATGCCATACTAGCTGGTCTTTGCTCACATGCTTTTTATATCCTTCTTTCATCTCCTCCTATGCAGTGTTAGACGCATAACAAAGGACAGTTTGAAATTTTATCCCAAGTGTAAAGTAATTAGGAAGATAAATCTGTTACATGAGAGAATCAATTCTTTCATTCAAAAATCAAACTGAAAGTTTTTAATTTTTTATATTATTCAAATCATTGCACTCTTCCACTTTGAGAGATCGTATCGAGTTTTCTGCATTGTTTTCAAGTTACAAATTGTGAAAAGGAATAATTAGTACAGTATACACAATAGTGAGTTTATATGTGGCAGAATTTCAGTTTTATATGGTTCGTCTTGTCCAGGAACACTTCAAGGATGGATCCAGATATCGTATATTTTTGTGACATAGTAATTTACTGAAGAATATTCTGGTTTTCTAAAATGCTTGAGTCACTTTGACCATTCCCTGGTGATATGAAATACGTGGCACCAAGTGGCACATGAGGGTTTCTGAAGGAGCATGCCAAAGGTCAGTGTGTGGCCTGTGTCCAAGCACAGTGGCAAGGCAGAAGTGGTTGTCTGAAACTAAATGTAAGAGCTACAAGATTGGGGCTCCATGGAAGAAATGAAATGGGGGACCAAACAGTAGGTCTAGGGGTAGCGTGAAGAGAGTGGGGGTCAGTAAATAGGTCCTTGGTGATAAGATCTAAGGAAGGAACCAAGGATGCTTTTCCTGGGGAAGAAAATTCGAATGTGGGTACAGATGAGCTTGAGTTTTTCTTATTACCTGAGAATTATTCAAGGAGAAGAGCTAGTAGGAGGGGCAGAGGATTAGTACTGGTTCCTGGACTGTTAGGAACCAGGCAACACAGCAGGAGGTGAGCGGCAGGCAAATGAGTGAAGCTTCATCTGTATTTGCAGCCACTCCCCAGCGCTAGCATCACTGCCTCAGCTCCACCTCAGATCATCAAGCATTAGATTCTCATAGGACTGCTGGGGCAAAGGATGTCCATCCTCACTGTCCTCGATGGAGAGCACATTTGGGACAGTTCCATCAAACTAGATTGCTGTGGACACAATGTGATTGCACCCAGATGTTATAGGCCAGTCGCCATGTACATTGTTTTTAGTTTGCAAAGACTCTACAGACAGCACTGTCCAGCAGAACTTTCTGTGATGATGGAAATGTTCTCTATCTCTGTTTGTCTGTTAGGGTAGCCACATATGGCTATTGAGCCCTTGAAATCTGGCTAATGCCACCGAGGAGCTGAATTTTAAATTGCATTTAATTTTAATTAATAAAAATTAAAAAATTGAATTTGAATTGGCACACGCAGCTAGTGGCTTCCAGCCCTATCAGACAGCGCTATTCTAGAACATTTACTTTCAGGGCCTCTGCTCCTGATCTGGTAATGGGAATATTATGGGAGGTCAGGGGCCCCATGAAAGCAGAGATTTCTTCTATTTTATTCTAAGACTTAGAACAAAGCCTGGCACATGGTAGGTGTTCAATGAACATTTGTCTAATGCAATAATTAATTGAGAGAGGACAACCAATCACACCTAATGCTCTTAGATCAATATTTATTGCCAAAGTTTTTTCCAAATTACTATCATCTTGATTCCCTTTTTGGGAATGGCTCCCTAGTCTAGGATGACCTGTGTGAAAATTTTTCTTTGAAAGCACCTTACAAAGGCCAGGACCAAGACAGAAAGTCATCATCCTGTCTTCAAGTGATTCTCCCATCTCAGGCTTAGTTGTTACATATTTTAAAAGATATATTATTTTTTGCAATGTTTATAGAAAATGTTAATGAGAAACTAAGCTAATACATTTTAAATTCTTCCTTCAGAGGATCATGACCTAGTTTTTTTTTTTTTTACCATGTGAAATTAGCCACAATAATGACCACTGACTAAGTACCTACTACGTGCCAGGTACAAAACTAGATACTTTGTAAATAGTATTTCTAATTCTCACAACAAATAGACATTTCTAACTCTGCAAATAGACATTTCTAACTCTGTGTTACAAATAAGGCAGCTAAGGCTGAGATATTTAATTTACTTATCGAGGTCACACGACTTCCAAGTAGTTGAATGTATGTCCCTCCAAAACCCATGCACTTTTCGCTGTACCACATTGACTCAAAACACTATATAATGGCATCCTTCAACATGCCCAAGAGCATAGCAATGTAGAAAAGAAATAAAGTTCACTGCAAATTGCTTGTTCTGTGAATATATAACCGAAAAAAAACAACACATTATCTTAGCAGTCTCCTTCCCCCAGCCCAAATTTAATTATGCATACAATATAGAAATGACAGCCACCCGAAACATGGGCCTACCCAGTGGAAGAAAGTATTATTTATCCTAGATGATGAATTGCCCCACATAGGTAATAAATCTGAGAGAGCTTCGTGAAGGAGAAGAAAGATAAGAGTTTCCATTGAGAAGCTGGAGGAGGGGGCGGATAATTATTGTGGTAAGTTTATTTATGTTGCCACTTTAGGCTTTTATGGGAAATCCTAAAAGCCACATCTCTGGAGCTGGAAACTTGGCAGGAAGACAAAAGAAAATGTTGTCCCATTTCTTTCCAAGTGGTTACTAACATGATGGCCACAGGAGTCATTCTCATTTCAGACATGGTTGAACGTAGTGCGTTGTACTCAGAAGGGGGAAATGAGCTTAGAATCAAGGTGAGATGACTCTCTGGTCCTGCTCTTCCTGCTCATTTGCAGCACCTGCTGGGAAGTGGTGGTGAGTTTGAATTAGAAAGCATTGCACAGGGGTCGAATGAGTTGTCAAAGGACCCCAGGTCAGTCTCCAGATTCCAAGTCCAATCCTTTTTGAACAACACCACTCTTAAGAACCAGTCCAACCATGACTGTTCTCCACAATGCCTCATTCCCCTTACCCCAGCCATGATTTTTGTCATGCTCTTTATTTTTCTCAGTTCTTCTCTGGAGGCATAATTATCCATGTGTTTAAGTCCTGAAGACATGCTTGTCTGCCATTTGTCATTATCACTGCTATCTTCCTAATCACTGCCAACCTCCTAGTAGATCTGTCACTTAGAGACAACAGTTGTGTGATGTGCCTGCTGAGATGTACTGTAACATTTTTTGGGGGGGAGTGACTTGTGCCATAGAACTCTAGGAGACTTCTGGAGAAAGAGCAGGAACCACAACAAAAAGTGTAGTTGCCGTAATCTGTCACTGTTTCTAACATTTATTGAACCCTTACCATGAACTGTATCTGGTGTTAAACACTTTAAGTGCATTGACTCCTCTAATTCTCAGATTATACCTACGAAATGGCTATTAGTATCATCTGACTTTTCCGAATAAGGAAACTGAAACCGTGTCCTGCTGGAACCTGGTGCTGAAGTGAGGAGTCAGAGTCCATGTTCCTGCCTGGGCCTGCTGGAGTCATGCTGGACCTCCTTGCTCCCCCAGGGCCCCTTCTGACTCATTGTCCCCTGACTCCAAGGGAGTATGTTAAGGCAAGAAGTTTCATGGTCAAAGGATCAGCTCATCATGTCTGTAACTGTGCCTTACAGTCTACCATGAGCTTCTCACCACAAATTAAGCTTTGCTGTTTCTAAACACTCTCTTTAAAAGCCAAGATATGTTCATAGCTCAGGAACAAGTAGAGTCTTGGAAGTTCATTGCTATTTGGCATTTGAAGTCCACTTCCCCATCAAAGTCATGGTATAAACATGGGTCAGATTCCTACACCGGCGCCTAATCATCTGTCATCTTTTAGCCCTAATGTACCTCTCTTTTGGTACTAGTACTGTCGTGATGTTATTTCAACTCCATCTCAATACTGTTTAAACATTGTTTCATGAGATACCATGATTTGGTATGCCAGACACATATCTTTGTTCTTTCAGCAATGGGGCTGGGGACTGACTACCTGGTCTTCCCTAAGAGTGACAATAGGTACCCTTTGCCCTGGCCTAGATAATAAGGATCCATGGCACAGGGCCCTGGTTACACTGGGTTTCCAGCCTTGGTAGAGGTACCAAGGAGAACCTGTGGGAACACTGGGGAGGCAGGGTCTTGGGAAAAACAACCTAAAGCTGGGTACAGAGTCCAACTATATGACCTGGCAAAACTTAATAAAATTAACAAATTCTTTCGACCCAGTAGTCCCTGCAGAAATCTTCTCTCAGAAATAAAAGAGTAAAATAAGGATGCACGAGTGCACATACACACACATTGGCACTGGTTTTTGGTTATAAAATCTAGAAAACAACATAAAAGTCAATCAACAGGCAAGTAAATTATAATACATGTTTAATATGGAATATCATGCACCTATTTAATCTAGTTAGATTTGGGGGTATATCCACAAGTTACCATTAAAAGGGAAAAGAAACCTGTAGGATGATATATATCTTCTAAGTCAAGTTTTGTAAAATGGCATCAATGACAACCGAAAGCAAATAAAAGGACTCTGCCCTCTCTGTGAATATATGATTTAGAGTTAGTGTGAGAGTGGAGAATCAGGTGGGGTGACTCACATCAGAGGCCAACATTGGTGACCTCAAGTGGCAGAGGGAGGTTTTATTTTCTTTGTGCCTCTTTGGCTTATTTCATATTTTTTAGAAGTACCTGTTGCTTTTATAAGTATAAAGATGGAGATAATAGTAGTTCTTAGACTAACCGGAGCTCCAAAGATACCTCTAAAAGCAGAGGAAGTAGGAATAAAATGGAGGAAGGTGAGACATTCCTGAGGAATAGCAACTTCTCTACAGTATATATTCCTATAGGTAGAAAAATAATCTTATATCATACCTATAGTTTCTAGCACCATATCTAGATCAAATATTGCCAAGGTGTTCTGATCGGGGAGCAAAGATCAGCTCTAATTTCTCCCCCCCCCACCACCCCAGCACATATACACGGGATGGTGCGACAGGCAGGAGTCTGAGAGCTCTAGAGGATATTATTTTTATATATAGGGCATTGATAAGATGGCATGGGATCTCTTTTAAATTTATTTTTCAATTACAGTTGACATACAACAGTTTCATGTGGACATGGGATCTTTAGCTAAAGATGACTCCTTGGAAGGGGCAGTTTGTTAAGCCATTTGCATCTTAAATGAGACATAGCTTATCAGAACATTCTCTTACATTCCTTTTCCATGATTTGGCAGAGTGACCCAAGAAACATGCCAAATAGAGACCGAATAATACTTATGTTAGGTGATGTATATCTTGTTGAACAAACATTTCCCAGCTCTGTTAGAGTATCAAAGAATCATCTGTTCTTTTTGATATTTTGATAACATAATATCATCATCATCATCACCATCATCACCATCACCACTAATGCGCATTGAGTGCTTATGTTCCAGGCACTCTCTAAAAGCTTTATATCCATTATCTCATTATCTGCATGGCGACCCTATGAGGTAGACTCTATTATTATCCTTATTTTACAGATAGGGAGATAGAGCCAGGATTCAAACACACGCTGTCTGACTCTATAACCTACACTCTTAATAAACTTAGGAGATTAGTTGTTACCACAGATTTGGCAGGGTTCAAACCAACCATCTGAAAACAAATAGTGATGAATGTAAAGTAACGTATTTGGGTTCCCCCAAAATCCATTCATTCATCTATGCAGAGGTATGCCCAGATTGGAAACAGCCTCTGTGAAAAGCTGCTGAGGGTTTTTAGCTGATCACGAGCTTAACCTGAGCCAGCAGTGTGACACGGCTATTAAAACAAAAGTCTCATGCTACTTTAATAGAAGTCCAGATTATAAATGTTCTTAAGTGACGAGCCTGTCGTACTCTGTTGTTCAAAACCCATCGGGTTTTTCCTTTGGATAATACGTTTTAATGATAAGCATGTACAAACGAGAGTGAGTCCAGAGAAGCATGACAAGGAATTTCCAAGCCAGTCTGAGTTTGTACTTACTCTATGCCGGGTGCTCCATTGAATACTTTACATGCGTTGTCTAACTTATTTCGCACAAGAGCTCTAGGAGGTGCGTACTGTCTTTCACAGAAGAGAAAATGAAACTCGAGGTGCTCCAGAATCTTGCCCTGGGTCACACAATCGATAAAGGGAGAGCTGGGATTTTATACCATGTTTGTCCAAAACCTGAGTCTAGGCCAGTGCCTGTAGCTGGGGCCCGGGAGGCAGTCGTCTGCAGGCAATGGTAATGAAGTTCAGGATGAGCCCAAGGGAAATGAGACTTTGGGAAAAAATCCAGTAATTGTCTTTTGGCATCTTAATAAATGTCTTACAAAGACATGTTTTGTTTGGTCCACATAGTTGTTGCTATTGTTTGTTTTCTTTTTAAGGAGAATTTTATATGATGATCCTTATATGAAATCATATATAATTTTATATAATTTTCTACTTAAAAAATTGAAAGCAACACTAGATGTGCATATTTGGCTTCTGTAACTACAGAGCCTTTCCTCCAGTTAAAAGGCATAGGCTTGCCCTTTCATTACAGTGCCCACGATGCCTTATGGAATCCCCCACCTATAAACTTGACTCCTTTAAGTTATCCAGCTGGCTCCAGGGGAGAAGGAAGGAATGATCATGTTCTTTCCTGTTCCGGAAAATTGTAAGCAGAGGGGAGGCCAGTTCCTCTAGCAGAAGCCACTTCTATCAAGTAGAAGTAGTCACAAATTTAAACCAAGAGCTTCATGAGGCAGTAAGGATTTCATCTGCAGAAGCAATCAAGTGAACTTTGAATCTGTTAGAGATTCTGTGTGAGGTTAAGAGACTGAAATGGATGACCTCTATAATTCTACTGTTCTGGTCCTCACTTAATAGGCGCTTAATATCTGTCTTTAGGTTTCGAGTCCCAGCTAGAACATTTTCTTGCAGGGCTATTTTCTTTTAGGAAAATAATACCTAACAACTGGAAAAGATAATTGGTGCTGTGTTTGTATGTTCCCCACCAAACAGATATTATCTTAATGATAAAATATAAGCTACAAAGAGCAGATGACTGTAGCCAGGTATTTTCTTCTGTCAGGATTTTCTTTGCCTTCAAGTAGCTGGATATTATTTTCCATTAGTTAATTTTCCTTTAAGCTATTGCAGGATTCTTGTGGGTGGACATTTACAAATAATGTTTGAATTCCCAGTAGAAAAGGGGCTTCTCGAACAAATTTAAAACTGACATTTTTGAAGGGTTTGAAGAGGATGCTTACTAGGTAGGCTCATCAAATAAGAAAGACTAATTGTAGGGACAATTGTAGATAGATTTTCTTGTTTATAAAACTTTAATGAATAAATGCTATTATGATAGTTTGAAAATAGTGACATGTAACATCTTTTAATTTATATAACTAAGTTTAAAATTTAAAGTTGTCTGTAGTTATAGTACATGTGGGGACATATGTGACATATGTGACAATGTGTGGATGATATGTCTACAATAAAAATAATACTTAAAATTTGTATTGTCCTTTTCAAAGCCCCATCACACCATTGGATTTAATTTGCATAATGGTTTTGTTTGATATTTGCTCAGTTAACATATATCCTTACAGAGTTCTGTCTTGTTATAGTGATTGGTGTTCACATAATGTCCCCCTAACAAGGATGGCAGTTCTTTCATACAAAAGAGGTGTCTTCTTTATTTTTCTCCCTTATAGCCCTTAGCTGAGTAATTTAAGCCTGATAAATTTTGTTGAACATGTAAGATGACCACTAAAACTTTAAGTGCTACCAGACTTTCCCACTAGCATGCATAGAACACCTAAATTGTGCCATGGTCCTTAAGTTGGAGCAGGAAAGGAATGTAAATGAGGAAAGCAGAGGCACATGTAGCAACAATGTAAACACACTGATCAATGCCAGGTCACATTTGGCCTCAGAACTAGGGAGAGGAAGTGCAATGGCTCCATCTGTGCTTACTACGGTCATGTGTTAGCATGCTTTTCTATATTATTGTATGTACCTGGATTGCAGGTAGGATCCTATAGGTGAATTACACTCTGCTAGTTAGACGCACTTGTGTCTTGTGTGAGGTTTGAAAGGCGGAATTGGGGTATCTTTCTCTTCCTGTTTCATGTGACAGAGAAGTCTGCAGATTGTAGACAGGCAATTGTAGCGTGGCCTTCTGATCTTTGGATTGCTGATACAGCATTGCATTCTTGGAGAGCTAGGGATCAAGATTTTAATGTGAAATAAATTGATTTTTAAAATATATCTTGGATTTGAGAATAATTCTATACTTACATAAAATTTGCAAAGAGAGTTCTCATATATCCCATACCCAATCACCTCTATTATTAATATCTTATGTTGGTATGGTACATTTGTTAAAATTATTGAACTAATGATACATTATTATTAAACAAACAGCCATACTTTATTCGGATTTCCTTGGCTTTCACCTTATATCCTTGTTCTGACTGAGGATCCAATTCAATGTACCACATTACGTTTAGTCATCATGTCTCCTCTTGGCTGTGACAGTTTCTCAGACTTTCTTTGTTTTTGACGACCTTGCCAGTTTTGAGGATACTGGTCAGGTATTGTGTAGAAGTGTGCTAATCGGGATTTATCTGACGTTTTTCTCATAATTAGACTGGGGTTATGAATTTTTTGAGAGGAAGACTGTACAAGTAAAGCACTCTTCTCATCACATCATATCATCATGACTTGTCACTGATGATATTAACTTTGATCACTTGGCTGAGGTAGTGTTTGTCAGGTTTCTCCACTGTAAAGTTACTCTTTTGCTCCCTTTTCATACTGTATTCTTTGGCAGGAAGTCACTATGCACAGCCCACACTTAAGGAGAGGGGAGTTATGCTTCTTCACCTTCTTGAGGGTGGAGAATCTACATAATTTATGTGAAATTCTTCTGCTTGGAAGATTTTTCTCCCCCATTTATTACTTTATTCAATCATTTATTTAAATCAGTATGGACTCATAAATATTTATTTTATATTTTGAGTTATAATTCAATGCTATGTTATTTATCTTGTTACTCAAATTTTTTTAACTTTGGTCTTTGGGAGCTCTTTCAAGTTGGCTCCTGTGTCCGTTTGCATAACATTCTGTTTGCTTTCTTTGCGCTTTCTTATTTCTTGATACTATAGGATACTTCAGGCATAACTTGTGTATTCCCTGCCCCAGGCCTAGAATCAGCCATTATTCAATTGATTTTTAAATCTCGGGTGTGTATATAGATGCACACACATATATATATGTATATGTATATATATAATTTAAGTAATGGGCAGAACAAACAAAATATTTCTGTGGACTGGATTAAAGCTGGATCAACTCTGCTGGCAGAGACCTTTTCCAGACTCTTCAATCTTACTCTTGTGTGTCCATCTTCCCCTTTCTAGTTCTTTCTCTTCACCTCTAAATCCAACCTGTTCTCATTCTCTTAACTCACATTAAAGATGACTGTCTGTGGTTCTTTTATTTAAAAGCAGTCAGATATTAAGATAAATCGATCACTGGGAAGGCATGGTAGTAGATTCAGAAGAAATATAGTAATCCCACATCCCCTCTCCTCCAAAAAAGGAAAATTTACTTGCAAACAGAAGGTATAGATAAACCAAGATTTGATATGCAATAAAACCAGAATGTAGTAAGTGCCACACATAGGCAACACACATCTGTGAAGTCAAGACTGCACAAGATAAGAGCAAGCAGTGTTGGCTGTGGGGACCGGCGAGGGACTGATGGCCTCTGTGGCAAATGGAAGAGTGCTGGCGTCACCTAAGCAGGCAGCACCACTAGTCAGCCCTATGTGATTGTTCCCTGCAGGAAATAGGGCTCAGAGTTGGCAGATCTTTTTATTTTGAACAGAAACTCAGACATTCTACCTCCCTGCCCCCTCCCGCCCCAAAAGACATTTTGAAATTCAAACATCTTTGGATCATCAGTTTGAGACCTTGGCAGGGAAGGGTATTGCTGATGTGCTTGCAGTAGAATTTTAAGCATCAGACAGTTTCTGGAGCTTTTCCTAGACCCAGGGTACTAGTGGGAGCCCCTGGTCAGGCTGCACGGGCTTCCGCTCCCACCTAATGGCAGGTCGACTCTGGCCCCTTCTTGTAGTTCTTTGTCAGTACCACCATTGGAACCATAAGACTTAACAACTTGGCTAGCAGATGTGCTGCCTCGCTCTGTTTCCTGCATTCTTTTTTAATTTGATGAAAACATTCTCAACCATCACAGCCTGGCTGAGGAGCTATGGAACTCGGGATTGCAGTAAAATAACGGTCATTACTAACTTAGACGGGCACTTAGAGAATAGTCGACTTTGTACACTTGGTGAGTAGAGCTTTGTGGCATAGAACCAAATCCTTCCCTGCTGATCCAGTGCCTGGGAGCCAGCCCTCCTCCCCCCAAGACTTGCATCTGGGGGCCCTCAGCCATCATCCCTCCTGAGGCTGAGTCAGGCCTGTAAAGTTTTCTGTTGGCACAAAGAAAGCCATGTCGAGAGGCTCAGCCACTGGCTGATTGTGCTTCCCTCTCACATGCAAGCTCCCAAAGCCTAATAAGCAGCCAGGCTAAAAGGGATCGCGAAGAAACCACCTGCCCTGCTGTTTCAGGATTAATGGAATCAAGTGATGCAGCAAAAATACCATGACAGAACCTTATGCTTTCAATCCTCTCAGTGTCAGTTAGCTAAAGAAACCGTAAACAAAAAGGAAGAAGAAGAAAACAGCTGGTGGTATAATCCCGTTCTGTTCTTCAGAAGAAAGGGAGAGGGAGTCCCTATTTTCACATCTTAAAGGACTCATTGGTGGAAACATCTAGGGAAATGTCTGTGTGTGTAGTTGTAACTCCAACTTTATTGTGAGACATTAGAGCCAGAATTTAGCCACAGCTCCTCCCTTTTTAAGGTGGCCCTTTGTGACCTTGAGAGAACTTTACTTCAAACAACTCCATTTCGGGGATTTCACAGCTCTTTATAAACCGGGCAGTTAGAAGCACATTCTATTTCTCCTGCTTCAAGAGAAGAGAGACCAAGGCACTAAATAAATATGGGCCGTCCGATGTGGTTGGTTGGCGACTAAGAGCACAAAAGCAGAGCCTGACATTCGAGTTACATCTACTGGCAAACAATCCTCACTATTTCTTGACGAGTATCAAATTTTGTTCTTGAGGGAGGAACTGTAGTTGCAACTTTGTTCAAAGACATAGAATCAGGCCCTCAAATGTGCTCTCAGCAACGCTGGGGTTTGCAGAAGGTGACAGCAAGTTGGAAAAGCCAAGGATGTTAATGGCTAAGGCAGATGAACAGGTTATTCACTTTCTTTTTGAACTCTATAATCTTCCACCTTCTGGGGATTATATTCCCCCTCCAGAGAAAGCGAATTGGCCATGGTTTAGAGCCCAGAAGCTGGCAAAAGCCTCATTCGAGGAGTCTGTCCTGCTGTCACTTAGCTCCAGGCTTGTTTAAAAAAGAATTGTCTCAAGCTTGTGCTCAGAGCTAAATGGACTTGGAATGGTGACGAAAACTGGAGAAACAGGAGCTGAACCCAGGATGAAATTATTATGATGCCAAGTATCTTTTCTGAGAAAGTCTTAAATTCTGGAAGTCCAGTTTAGAGTTTAGGAATTACAGATCTGTAATAAATATCATGGCTGAGTCATGATGTGGGAAGTTAGTTTCCAGCTTTTCCCAGTAAATGTTATCTAAGTCTTCTTTCATGTTAAAAAACAAACAAAAAAAAGTAGTATTTATCATAAAATCATTTAACTCCAGATACCAGAACTTTTGTGGCTGAATATCACATACTTTATTTAGGTTAATAAAAGTGAACATTAATTGAATGTTCACTGTGTGAGGGGCATTGCATTGAATTAGCACTTTACATCAACGGATAAATTAAATCTTTACAATCCTATGAAAAGAGTATTTTTATACCTGTTTTACAGATGGATAAACTAAAGCACGAAGATGTTAAGTAATGTGCCTATGATGGCGTAGCAAATGAGTGGCAGAGCTGGGAGTCGAACCCAGGAGTGTAGGCCAAAGGCTCAGGCATTGACTGATTAGTACCTTAAGGCCCATTGATTAGAGTGGGGACTTCTCCACATATTTCCGTTAGTCTATACCACACCCTTTCTCTGAGCTCCAGCACTACTTCTATGTAGAATTTTAGGTTTCCTGTTTGGGAGGACTTAGAAGGTCAGGCAACATGAATCTGAACACATCCTCTTTGTAGCGATATTACCCAACTGACCACACAGCAGGACCACAAACTTGACTGTGAACTTTCTGTGCTTTCTACAGATTTTTGTTTCAGTCCAGTCTAGCAGCAGTTAACTGAGTTAATTAAGTTTAACACAAACCAGAATAAGTTAATGAAGGGTCTATTCTATCAGTCTCTGTGAATAATGGAAAAGTACTTAGCAGTACTGTTCTCTCCAATGAGGAGTGAGGGTGAGTGCTAAAATGAAGCCCATGTCCTATAAAATCCCAAAGTGTAACTTTTTCCATTAATCTCCCCATTGATTTAAAATGGTTGTTATCCCAGCCTCACTTCTTTCCAGTCCTCAAATCCTCAGCAATTTATTTTCCCTTTACAAATTTTCTTTCTACAATCTCCCTTTGTAAATGCACATGGTGTCCCTGCGTTGGCTTTCAGCAGCAAATAATAGAGGAATCCTTTTTTGGAACTTTTTTGCTACCTTTTCAAAATAAGACTTTGGAATTCTAACACTCGAATCTCATGTTGGTGGTATGTTAATTAGTATATTAATTAATTGTGGCCAGGTACCTAGATTGAGAAGAATACTAAGACGCTCACCTGATAGTAAAAGTTGAAGCCCATCAGTAAGGGAATGACAAAACAAACTTTATAGTATGTTTATACTATAAATGTGGTAGCATAGTTAAAAATGAAATACAAAGTAAATTATAACATAGAAGGGCAAAAATACAGTGTAAAATGTATATAAAAGTATTTTTATTTCATTTGTATAAAAAGCAATTACCGAGCAATGCTCTATCTTTTCCCTGTGAGTATACATACATGGATGCAAATGAACATAATAAGGTCTGAAAGATGCACTGTGAACCATACCAGTACCCTCAGAAAGGAGAGAACAAAGGGTACCAGGAATGAGCGGTGTTAAAGGGGATCTGAGCCTTATGTATACTGTTCTAATGTGGAAGGGAAAATGTACTTACAGATTTCCTATGTAATTAAAAATCCATTTCAAAAAAATTTAAATAATTTCAGCTTTAGGAAAGGTCACAGTAGCTTCTGAATAGGAGACTTCTACCTATTTCTTGATGTATACAACCGCTTTCCACTTTTATTTCCAACTAGGATTAGAATTAAGATGTGAATTTCCCTAGCCTAGGGCACAAGGAGAGCTCACTAACCAGTGGAGTATGAGTGAGAGTTGCTAGGAGGTCAAGTTCTGTTTGCGAGATGGCAGGGTGGCAGGCTCAGAGCCGAGGAAGCCCATGTCCCAGTTGCGCCTGAGGTGTGATGCTCTCAGCCAACTTTACAATTTCATCAGGCAGGAGGTGGGGGTGGCGGTGCCCTGGCTAAGAGTTCAGTCTCTAAGGAGTTTTCCCGGTTTTAAAACTTTTATTATTTTCGTTGGAGTCAATACCCAGAGTCCTATCCAAGCAGCTCACCTCTTTGGTAAATTGTTATAGTCCAGACACTTCTTGGGCAGACAAAGCAAAACAAAATGTCAAGCCAAGAAGAAATGCCACTGCAGCAGTCACAGTATGCCTCATTATTAATGACACAACAATTTGTGAATTCTGATGACCAAGAACACACGTCATCTTAGTTGAAATACAATCCAGAAAATCAAAACCTGCAGGCATTTATCACCCATTCTGCCAGAGGACCAGGCCTTTTGGGACTCCCCGTGGATATGACATGGCCATAAGTTAGTGGCCCCATGTACTCTGTGTATTTAAATGCATCTGGAATGACCCATTGCTGTCACACCACCTCCAGAGAATGTTCTTCTAAATTGCTGAGCTAGGGGAAATGAAGGAATTGGGAAACTGGGTAAAAATCTGGGCTGGGTGATCTAAGGAAAAGCAGGGCTGGGGATAAGGCAGGAAAGTAAGCCACGATGGTGCAAGGAAGAGAAGGGTGAGTGGCAGAGCCAAAGTAGGGAGCATTGGAAGCTGTAGGCGATCTGGAGTGAAAAGAGATGGTGAAGGGGGTAAAGTAATACCCTCCACCCCAGTGCGCCCTAGACTTAGAGAGGTTGTTGAGACGAGCTGCTATATCCCTCAGGTTATTTTTAGTTTAGGTTCAGCCCCTCTCCCTCACCACATTGATCTCTATGACCCAATGCCACCTACATAGCATACTCTAAGTGACCATTAGGTACTTTCTGTGCCAGCTGAGATGCAAAACTAGCATCTTCGCTCCACTTTCAATCAGATCACTGTCCTCCAGTTTTTCCTCTGTAGATATATAAAGCTGCCCCAAACAGGCCCATATTCAGACCTTCGTGGTCTTAGAGACTTTGCCTTGGTGGGCCCCTCCTCCTAAGACAATGTTAACAATTAAATTTTATGATTGTGTTGGCATAAAGGCAAATAAGTAATGTTAAATATTAAAATACTTTCTTTGACCTTACAGTTCTTTTTCTTCCTACTGATTTTTAAAGAAATTAGAACATTTTTGTTGATTCCATCCCCTAAAGTATTGTGGGCCCTAGGTACTAGACTGCTGTACCTAATGCAGAAGTTAGCCCTGCCCCAAAATGAGTAGCACTTTGTTTTCTCCTGTAAATAAATTTAACCCTGATTTACAAGCTTTCCAGGAACTCATAATCTGGCTTTTCTGTGATTTTAAGTTCCTTGCTGTTCTTTTTGCAGTGCCTTGCTTAAAGAAACCAACAGCAAACAAACAAAAATAGTGGGGGAAAAAAAAATCAAGGCATTAGCAAGTTTTAAAATTAGATTTTAGTGCCCTTTGAATCTCAGGGGATTTACCAAGATAAGATAGAAAATCAACTATCTTTTAATGAGTAATTATATGCCATTCTCATGTTCCTATAAGTCTCTGTGAGTTAGCTACTGTGACCCTTTTAAAGGATGCCCTTTAACCAAGGGCGTCGAAGTGTTAAGTAACATGCTTGAGGTCACACAACCGAAGTTAAAGCTTCTCAGATTGAAGCTCTGCCTGTCTTTCCCTTCTGCTGCACTTGCTGCTCCCTCTGCCTGGAACGTTATTCCCTCAGATTCTGACTCTGGCTGGCTCCTTCTTTCTTGTAGGACTCAATTTATGAGGAACCTGCTCAGAGGGAAACCATTAGGTCATTCTTGATCGTATCATGCAGTGGTAGTGACTGGCACTGTGTTTATGAAGATCTGGCATTCTTTCTTATTCTCTGTCTCTCTCGTATATGTATTTGTATTGTGTATCAGTCTGTCCGTTTCTCCCTATCCCTAAGCCCTACCCAGGTATAAGAACTACATGACAGCAAGGAACTTTTCTCTCTTGTTTCTGTCTTTGTAGCACAAAACATGTGGTCAGTGAAGAGTCGTTGACTGAATGACTCAGAATCCAAAGCCTGAATGCACAGAACCACCACTCTACACTGCCTCTGTGGAAGCTTTCTTTTTCCTTTACTTAAATTTGATACAATTCAGCACATTTTAAGTTGAGGTAAGTGTTGTCTTAATGAATAACTCAAAAGTTCCAAGTTCATAAAGTTCACGAGCTCAAAGTTCGCAAGCTACGTGAATTTTGAGAAATTGCTTTGCTTTCTTATGGCTTGATTTCTTAAAAACAAAACAAAAACAAGAAGGACAGAACAATATCTCTCATTCTAAATATAAGAAATAGCGAAAAAATAAAATGCATATTTATGGTATACAAATGATAATATTAATGAAGTTAATATTGTTTTCACGAATTACTATCAAGACATTACTCACCACCAGTGTTATTAAATAAAAAATATTACAGTAAGCAATAAGATCTGAGATGGTCCATTACGAGGTGCTTTCTGGAGAGAGCTCTAAAAAGCTGGAAAGAAACAATGACTCAGCCAGTATTACTCATCTCTGATGCAAAGAGCTATGAGCTCAGGGCATTGATTTCACATCCAATGTCGACGTTATTTGATGCTAGTGGAGGACTCCTGTGGCCTGACAGTCCTGTCTGTTTGTGAGACAAGACTCTCCAAAGGATTGTATAAAATCAAAAATGGGAGATTTGGGGGGCTTCTTTAGATCTGCCACATAATTTAACCAAGTATAATGGCCAGACACCAGAACTTCTTCTACTCCAAAGATTCCTTCTGTGTTCAGAGGGTAAGGTGAGAACCAGAGCCTGGTCAAGCACTCCTGTCAACTGCCTTTGGAGTCCCGGTAGGAGTTCTGCACAGCAGGGGAGCATCCTAGTGTCCTGACAATGATTCTTTCAAGGCAGGAACCATCTCAGGGCCCAGATCTGTCTGTGTTGACACTGATTGCCTGATGGCTGCTGAATTTTCACTTGCATAGTCATTGTTCTCTCAAGGTCCAACTCATTACTTTGCAGAGCACTTTGGAACAAATAGGATCTAATTCTGTTCCAGGATGACAGTGACTGATAAATATTTTAGGTTGTGATTTTTATCTTGTTTCATTGGGATTTACATTTATAACTCTTTTGAAGCATATAAAAATAATATATTCAGAGAAGGTATTTTCCAGTTAAACACATCCATGTATGTATATTTGACTCTCCAAAAATATCCTTTTGTAATTGCTATCTTCAAAGAAGTCAGCCAACATTAACCAGACAGCAGTGTTGGCAGGTGGCTTTTCTAGTGTAAAGAGCATAACTGAGGAGGCTGAGCGACCCCTCTCCAGTGCTAGGTTGGAAAGCCCCTCCTGGCAGTGGTCCGGCCTGCTCCGCTTGCTGTGCTTACAGCATAACGCACATTTCTTATTCTGTAAGAGAAAGCTCGTGAAATTGTCTGCATCAGCGTGAATCCCAGCACTTATTACTGTATCGTCCTCAAGCCTCAGCTTTTTTAACCGTGGTGGTCAGGGCATCAACACACTTCGGAATTATTGGTATATATTTTGCATAAAGAACCTTATATTTTATTAATTAATTCTTCAGGAAAAAAATGTGCTTTGATGACTGATTCTTTGGGAGGAAATTCAATATCTCATTAGAGATCATTAGTAGTTTAATAGAAGTTTATATATCAGACCAACTAACATTCGACATTATGGCATGGGAAGTTCTTTCTCAATGGGACATCACTTAGGAAGATGATAAACCCAGGACTGTCTTTGTTTTATTTTATCGTTTTTCTCTTCTAACAGAAGTGCAGGTAGATGAGGAAAGTGAAAGATAATCGGGCTTACCAGTATCTCCTCAGTAGCTGACCCAAGTTCTCAGTTCACTCATTTCTCTCATTTAAGGCTTTGACAAGGTGGTGAAAAAAACAGTTATGTTTCCCTTTATTTAGATGTCTAGGGGACCTAGGAAAATAATATCTCAAGCAAAGCTATATGGCACAAAAAGTTTGACCTGAAAATCAGTCCATTCTTAGTTGACAGGCTAAAACAAACAAACAAACAAACAAACAAACAAACAAACAGGCTTGGATAAGCATGTCAGTGAGGGGTAAGTGACTTGGTTCCAAAAAGCTTGCCCGTTCATTCAAAAGAGGCTTCACAAGTTGTTTCATATTTTCATTGATTTTTTTGCTGGTCTATCCTGTTCACCAACACCTTCATTTCACTTCTCACCAGACATGTAGACCTCTCTCCTTTCTCTTTTACTCTTTTATGTTTAGGATACAGGTCTAAAGTTTTGCTATGGCTAAAGGCCGACCAAAGACCAAAGCAAAGAATTATGACAAAATTCAAGTGTCTGAGAGGTGTTGTGGTACAGTGACTTTGATTTAAAGTCAGACTGTAATTACTTGCTTCATGATCTTGGAAAAATTATTTAAACTTCATATCTTCATTATTATCTTTTGTGTCATTGTGTCTACTCAGATGATCATGGGTTCCTCCCACACAGCAACCCTCTCCTGTATAGTGCCCAACATGAGGCCCTGCTTATGGGAGGGATCCAATAACATGACTGTGATATTGAGTCTTAAATATGTGTTATTCTGTTCTCTAGGCTTTTGCTTAGCTTTATTTCTTAGTATTAATACAAGTAAAAATATTTCTCTACTACCTTAGAACAGTAGATAGATTTAGAAAAAGTTTGGCAATTTTGGTTAATCTAATCAAAATTTAAATATAATGAGAAAACTTGCATCTTCAGGACTTGTATTATAAATGCTAAGGTAAAGCAGTAGAGATCCATTTGCAAATGAATTCATACCATTTTTCATGTCTCTGTGTTTTTTCATTAATCATGTTCACCTAAAATAGGGTATACCCTTGTGAACCACTTATATCCATTCATTTAGAATTCGCCTAGAGATGTCTATTAAAGATAGAAGGGGAAAAAACAGTATGTTTCAGAAATTCACCTTCTTGCATGCCAGGAAGTAGACCCATGTACTTGCTCAGCTTCTTTAATTTGCATCTCCTTTGTTTCACAGTAGATCAGACTGGAACATGAAGGAGAGAAATGAGTTACACTTGCCTTGGAAGGAGCTCTCTACAGTAGCAGAGCAGAGGCAGAGCTGTTCCTGACAAGCGGCTGAAGTCTCAGATACTCAGTTGCTGTGAAGTATTTTTTTGAAACCTGCTGTGCAACAACATTTTTAGGTCTCTGGGGACATTATTAGTTATCCCTGAGAAAGTCAGTGACCAGTAACTCCTAAGGTAAATCCCTGCTCTAGCTTAAAGCCAACCTGTCTTTACAGGTCCAGAGGGGCTGTAAACAATTGCTTTGCTGAAAACACACCTTGGACCTGTAGGTTTATCTCTTAAGGGTTGGATTCTCTTAACTGAGTTCTCTGGAACAAGCTGTAAAGTTTTTTTTGCTACAAGACACCATTATTTTAACAAGAACAACATTAAGATTTGCCTAGACCGAAGACATTTGTGGAAAGTTAGCTTTTAAGTAAATACCATAAAACACTTTTTAATGCCACTTTAGCGTGAGAGAGGGTGCTCTTCAATGTGTGTGGCCAAACCATGCTCAGAGACTTTTCCTCCTAGCTCTGAAACGAAGCATGTGGAAGTGATTGTCAAGAGAAGGGAGCAGCTGCAGACACAGGGTGAAGATTCCGTAACAACATCCCAAACCAGTTCACCAGGACACCATGGAACAATGTAAGTCCTGTTGCCCAGGAATGTATTCTCAACGCGGTGATTTCCTGAACAGCCCAAGAGACCGAGGCAGTAAAAGGCCAAACTGCTGGGATACCTTTGCTATTCTGTGCAGACAAAATTCACTATCCCTAGTGGTGTTTTAATTGAATGTGCAGTATTCATTCATGAGCAATGTCTAGTTAGATAATGTTAGCATGAGGGGTAAATTCTATATGCAAAGAGATAGGATATATATGACTTTGAATAATCAATATTCTTAGAAAATATGTTGGAACCGTAAAAACAAAACAAAAGTAAATTGGGTGAAATTGTGATTCGGTGGTTCTGAAACACTAAATTTTTTACTACAAATACACAATGCAGTTTTATTATGAGACACAAACTAGACTGAGCAACTCCTACCACAAAATCATTTAAAATATTTGAAGTCTGAATAACTAGTAATAGGATAAAAATGGCCCACGGGACTCTGTGATAAATGACAAAGTCACCAACTCACTCTAGTGTTCTTTCTTTTTTCACTTTTAGAATGTTTCATGTGATGGGCAGACAGTTGGAGGTTGGGTTATCCATATTCATTCATGTTACTGTTTATATTTCTTTTTCTCTAGATCATCCCTCCAGCTAAAACTGCACTGGGTTTAAGACAGGAGAAATGGCTGCTCCCAGGATCCTTTTGGAGAGCTGCATTTGCAGATGGGACCTATTAGTTGCATTTCAAAGCTTGAGAGATCATCTCTTTACCTTGAAGGTAAAACTTTTCTCTCTAATAATCCACAGAGTAATGTTTATATCTGCAGTTTAGATTACTGAGGACATCTGGGGACATTTGGAAAGCCTGCTGTGTTTTGTTTTGTTTTGTTTTTTTTGGAAATAGGTATCTCCCTATACATCTAAATATTTCTCTTCCTTTCCCCACTTTGTGGATGCTATTTTCCAAGTCTAATTTTAAGACACAGAATGGATTAACCCTGGCATAAATCAGAGAAAGGCGATTGCTAAAAAGATGTTTTCATTTAGCCACTGCTTTTAGTGTGAAAGTTAAAATGGGAAGGTCTTTAGAAGTATTTTAAGTTGAAGAATAAAAACAGACACACCAAAGGGAGATTTGCCAACCATATAAATACATAGGCGTTAAGCCCCCTCTACATAAACTAAATATAAATGGAAAGACAATGAGTAAACTGCGCATATAAACAGACAAAACCCCAGTGGATAAGTCATAAAGATTGAACAGCACGGACCATATGTCTTTAAAACTCTCAGCTTTTCTGCTCAAGTAATGTGTTATTTGTTCCAGGTTCACAGTTCACTCATTCCACTCGACATCCTCCTTGGCACTGTTCAGTTTGTCTGCTGTCTACACATTTGGGCTTTTGGCAAATATAGATGCTCTCAACAAGAACCACTTTTAAGTGTTATTCAGACCCCTGACAGGCCTCAGATTGTATAAAACAAGGATTTGTAGCTCTTTAGGGATGTAGCTCTTTTTGAAGCAAAATATCGTCTCATTTCTTTCCAGCACTTACATGTGGGGAGCTAATCCCAGAGCAGGGAGAGGAGTGAGCACACAAGTCCTTTTCCCGGAGGCTTGGGGAGTAGGTGAGCAAACATTAGGGAGCTGATGAGTGGTCTCTGACCATCTACTTAAGTAAATCCTGAGCTGTGTTTTCCAATGTAAAATCGTTTCAAATTAGTACGAGTTAGGAATTTTACAAACCATTATTATCATTAGAAGGAAGAGAGGGGCTATCTAAGTTGACTTGAGAAACCACTACTTCACGGTGATGGCAAGTGGGAAACCACTTAGGTTCTTAGAAGATGTGTTTCCATAGCAATGAGCAAATCTTTATTCTTCATTTAATGCTCTAGTCACATAATGCCCAAATTTATTCAATATTTTCAACATATATTGAAGTATCATTTCATGGTGTGATATCTGGACTTGGGTTCCCCATCCAGTCTTAGAAGGTGATACTACTTTGATTAGCACTCACACCTCGAGTTCCCCAGTTTCTCTGACTTCTTTGGTGTGTGAGGACCCATGCTGTGATAAGTGTGTTTAGTTCGCAGGGGAAGGGCTGGGAGCCCAGCAGGGGGCTGTGAACAGAAAGGCCAGGGAATGTTATGGCAACGCCCATTACAGCTGGCCATCCGGTGGCCTTGCTGTGAGTGATTGCCAGACAAGCCTTCTAAAGTGATAACTATTTACAAGAAGAAGGTGAAATATTCTGCCATAAGCAGGACAAGCTACAGCACAATACTTAACAAAGGGTCGGGAGGCAGGGCACTTTACCTTGCATGGAATTATTCAAGGGGCTCAATAGCTTTGCATAGCAACAGAAGGCTTATTGACTGGAGTTAAAGGCTTCAGGAAGAGGGGAGCCATTCTCTGGGACAGCCTCAAACGAAGTCATTAACCCCCTGAGGGAAAGTGTGAAATTATCCTGTATTGGGGGTTGGATTAACTTGTGTGGCCCTATTGAGATCATTTCCCCTCTTGGCTGGTGGAGAACCAATCTCCTCCTTTTTTTCCCACACAGTTAGTGAGTATGGAGCCCAGCATCACCAAAACAGTGAGGTGCTTGCATTTTCTTCATTACCAGACGGGCTTTTCATTCCCCTTCTTGCACTGCTGCATCGTTGGTTGCAGAGAGAACCACAGTCTCTACATGGTTTAGAGATGTGCACTCTCACAAATCCTTTCACCTTGAGTTAAAGTTTGGGAGGAAATGCTTGTCCCTCTATTCTCTCTGCTCTTCCTCTCCCTGGATGAAGGAGCAGAAGTCATATTTCTCTTCCTCTGGAGAGGAATTCTTATATTTGGGAGGGTTAGTTTTTATTTAATACAAAGAAATGAGGATAGTCTTCCCTAAGTAACTTGTTCATAACCATATGGGCCATTCTAACAGTATAACTTCGGATAAGCCACTTAGCATCTGAGTCACTTTCTATGGACTCAATAGAAAATAGAAAAGAAAGAAAATGAATTTCTAGGAGAAGATGTCAGTGGGACCAAAAGCCTTTATTATCTGGTTGGCAGACCTCATGCCTTGGGTTAGGGTATATATCCAGGATAAAGGAAAAAGCAAGGAGTTAGAAATTATATGGACATGGATGTAGATACTAGCTCGGGTGCTTTTTTTTTTTTTCTTTCTTTCTTTTTTAAATCTCTGGTGCTTTTTAAGCACTGCAATATCAAGCAATTAACTTGTTCATCCTTTTTGAGTCCTAGCTTTTCTGCTTGTAAAATGGAGTGAATAATACCTACCTAATAGAAAAATCTGGAAACAACCTAAGAACTACAAATAGAGATGCAGTTAGATAAATTGCAGTACATCTACAATATGGTGTAGTATACAACTTTAAAAAATACAGACATGTGTGCTTATGTGGAAAGACATCTAAAAATATTGAGCGAATAAAAACAAGATGTAGAACAATGTATATATTATAATTCCTTTTGTGTAAATAAGTAAAAAAAATTACATAGGGCGATAGGCATCCTAGGATGTGTATAATAAGAAGGGGTGATAGGAATCCTAAGAAATAGTTAAACGTGAGTTTAGGGAAGGGGAATGGAAAGTTAGGTATCAGAAGTAAAGCTTACACTTTTATTTATATTTTTTCTTTGTTGTTCAAGCGTTTTAGCCAAGTCAATGTATTATTTGTTTTTAAACTGCAACCGAGTTTATTTGCATAGTAAGATTATGGATCTTTCTTCCTTTTCATGTTTTTCTGGATTAAAAATGAAAACCTTTGAAATTGGTGAGAGATTAAATTAACGTGTCAAATGCCTGGAGCTTAGATGGGGCTTGGTTAATGTTACTGCAAATAAAACAGAAGGAAGGATCTGAATTTTCTTATTAAGTTTTTTAAAATAGGTACTATTGTTTTAGATAATAATGATTACTATCTACTAGATACTATTTATTGTTTTTATTACTATTTTTTAGAGAGTGTTTACTGTCTGTTTCTTTGTCATTTTTGGTCTATGGATGTGACTGTCTTAGAAATGATGAAAGATCACTGGATTGGTAGTAGGGCCAGATTTGCCAAGAAGTGTTGTGATTCGTGGCAGCTGGTCATTTAATCGTCCTGAGCTTCATTTTCTTCAGCTGTTAGCCAGGAATCTGAATGATCTCTAAGGTCCCTCTAAACCTAAAATTTACATATCCATTTGCTGATTGATTTAGCTCAAAAGCAAGAGTGTTAAGTGGTAGACTCTCAGGAAGTTCAAAGACAAGACAGAGAATAAATGTCACAAATTTGAGGTTAGAAAACTTTCCTAAAACAGACCCAATCTGGTACAACCCATACAACCACTAACTCACTCTGCTTCTCAGCCAGGAATTGTAAGCTGTCTCTGCCAATTAACCCATAGATGTATCTCTACCAATTAATCTATATTATAAAAGGTTGCAAAGTTGAGTTTTATATTTCCTTGAGTCGGGTTTTGTTGGCAGTATTTTCTTTTTGATGATTTGTTTTAAATCTAAAAGGCATACATATTTATTTACTGCATTTCCATTTGTTGGAGTAGTGGGGGCTGAAAAAAAATTAATACTTTTCCTCCCACCTTGTAAGTTCTTCTAGTGGGGCTCATAATCAAATTAACTGAGAGATTAAGAAGAGAAAATTAAAAATTTTAGCACATGCACATGAGGAATTTATATAAGCATGAAAATTCCAAAGACAGTGAGCAACTTTGTGTATATAGATATATAACATTTTGGGCAAAGGAGAAAAGGAGGGAATGGGGTATTAGATTTCAGAAGTGAGGTCAAGGAAGAGCAGAACACACAAAGCAGGCAAATTCTTGCTGGGCAACTCAGAAACAATGGGACATCATGAGAGGCATGCTGGGGAGGTATCTAGTTAACCGAAGCCCTCCTATTTATCATACTTAATTCAAATTAGGCTGTTCAGGCTAAGATGAACATCCTAAAATTGCCTTCCTGAAGTAGATATTTCTGTCAGAATCTCTTTGGCAGGAAATGGAGGAGGCTCAATGGTTCTTTCTGATCTTTTGTTTTTTTAATAACCAGCTTGAAATCATTATCACAAAAGTCAGCTTCAGGATGGCAAAATTTTGATCCTTTCAGAGTATATAAAGTCAGTTCTACTCAGAACGGGTCTGAACAACTGAGGCCTACCCTATTATATAGGAGGGGTCTGTAAGTATCTTATCTATTTAAAATAAAATATGTGGTACAGAGCACTGTGGAGCCCCCAACAAGAGCAGGGTACAGGACAACTGTCCTACTTGCCCCACCCAAGGGAATGGCCGACCCTCATCCTTTTAGCCAGCTGAGCAATCAGTTAATCAGCTGGCCTGTTTTTATCAAGCTCCTGATGTGTGTAGGGATTATTTCCTTCATTTCAATCTTGATACTGTTCTGGCAGCCAGGTGAGCTTGTGAGTGCAGCTGCCGGAAGCTGAGAAAGACTTTCTTTCCCTCCCTGAGCCTGGCTTCTCTGGGATTAGAGACGTGCAATAGTAAGTAGTGGGCCTGGAGAAGTCTGTGCTCTTTTGCCATGGCCATTTCCCAGTGCGCCTGAGGACAAGTCCCCACATCCGCTGTGAGACTTCATTAGACACAGCAATGTGTGACCGCAGTCTCGCATCATGAGGATTGGGGCCTGCCCTGTCCTTTTACGTAGTTTTGCCCCACCAGTGGAATGGAGCTGATCTGAGGCCAACAGACCAATGTGTTTGTAACACTAAGAAATAAACACGCTAACACTTAAAACATTAACAGGACCAACAAGCAAAATTATAACATCGTGAAGGGAAACAATGATAACATTGTTTTATAGCAAAAACAGTAATATAAACAAATCACTGACATGATTTTACATACTTGTAATCATGTTATGGCCAGACTCTGTAAATTTTTTTCACGTAATTTGACTTCGTGAATATTTTTCTGTTACTTTGTGGCCTTCGTAATTAGTTGTAGCATAATTTAAAGGAAAATAAATATAGTTGTCTTTAGGTCCCCTAAGAATTAGCCTTCAGAACATAGGGCGTGATAGTGAAAGGTAACTGGATCAGATAAAATGTCTCTAATTTTCATCACAGGTTGCATTTTAGTTATGGGAGTTTGCCACTGCTTATGAGCAAGTTGAAGACTTGATTTTCTTTTTGCTCAAGGTACTTCCATGGGTTTCTGTGCTTCTCTGTCTGCAGTGTGTGCTCGAAGTGGGCAATTTCTTTTCTCTTTTGTCATCAGGGGACTCATTCCTCATTATTAGGAAATAATATCCCACCACCTGTCTCACCAGGGGCGTCAGGTAGGATTTCTCAACCTCCAACCTCTTCCCACAAAGTCATTCTAAGAACTCCCATCAGAGAAAATGAGACTACTTATTTTTAATTTAAAAGGTTCTGATAAGTATACAGAAGTCAGAAAGTGTACCCAGAATCCAGGCAGATTAACAACTAGGTTCCTAAATGTAGGAAATTTCAATGGCATTGTTCTCATTTCATCCTGAGTGGGTTGGGAGGAAGAGGAGTCACTGACTATGGAGGAGACACAGGGAAATCTTCATTTTCGTGAGCAGAGCTCCGATTCTCTGCAGTGGTTGATTGGCTTTAACAGTGTGAGGTCGCAGGCCCTTGGGGAAGAGATGCACAATCTGGGTAGAAGTTGTGTTGTGAGGGCAGAACTCCCACAGCCAGCCTGTGCCCTGTGCCCCTCCAGGGATGTTTCTACCAGCTTGCCTGATTTCAGAGGCACTGCCTGCCTGCGCAAGAGCCCTCCACAGCAGCACGGTCTGTGTGGCACCCGTTAGCCACGCACAGCAGGGCTGTCTTGTCACTGCTTGGAGCCCACCTGCTGCTGAGAGAGGGAGAATCAGAGCACGAAGCAGCCTGTGTGAAACCTTGGATGGGTTAGGAGCACAGATTGACAACAGGGGTCCTGTGCATCACCCAGAAAGAAGCAGTCCCTGGAATCCTAGACACAGAGCAAAGGAGAAACCCTTGTGAGACTATCCGCACCTAATAAAACTAAAAGCCCCACGTGACTAATAAACAGACCATTGTCAGACAGGGAAGGGAAGTAGGGATTGTTAAAAACATTGACAAAACTTTCAAGTTCAGTGGCCCTGAATCACATCCAAATAGAGCAAATGGTAATGGCAATGACAGGTCTAATTAAGAGTTCACAATTTTGAGTCAGCTAGGTGAGAAGGAGTAGGACTTTCTTGATTTTTCTTGGTTTGATAGTTCTCAGCTTATAAAACAAATTCTATTTTTTCCTGTAATTATGTTAAATTACTGTCTCCAAAGAAACATTTGGCATATGAGTTCCCTCTGATCTGTCTTCCCCTAACATGCATGTCTTTCATGTAGCCTGGGAGGGTCATTTGCAGTACAGCAGGGGTGGTGTGGCAGGAGGTTGGCCAAGGCATGCCGTCAGCCAGCCAGTTTAAAGAGTATAATCCGACTGTATGTAAGTAGTTACTTTGATTTTTTTATACCAATAATCATGCTTGTCAGAAAATGAGGGGTTGGGGAGGGATAAAAAAGTCACTGCAGGTCAAAACTTTTGCTGAAAGATAAGATGTTATGATTATGTTAATTATGTTACCGTAATTAAGAAGTCGGGACTGATCACTCAAAGCTTCCCATACATAAAAATCAGCAGCCATTTTAGTTGAAATACTACATCCCATGACCTGTTTTTAATCGATTTCCCTCCTCCTGACTCTTCCATCAGGGCTCTGCCAAAGCCACCATCTCCTGACTTTGAAGCTCCCTTGAGAAAGATAGAAAAAATAAAGGCTAAAAGTCAAGGGCTTTCAATTATGTATATTTGAGGCCAAATGTACAATGTCATTTTTTGTGTTTCTCAAAAGGTTCCTTTTAGTGAGCTCTTTGATCTGGGAAAGCAAAACGAGAAACTAAGGCACCACGTATTGATCATGTCCTTAGGAAATCTTACTTAATATTTCGTCTAGTCATAAATGCCTGCTTTTCTAATTTTTTCCTGAAGATCGAAGTTTAACATTTCTGATATGTAAAAATAGCAGATCAACTCTCTTTTCTTTGAAATACTTCTATAATGGAATTTTCACGTAATGGCCAATGGCTGGTTATATTGGACAAGGCCTTTGCCGAACCTCACAGCCAGCTGTGGCTCAGTTATAGTTCTGTAAAGTACCATTCATGAGTTCGGGATCTGCGTTCAGGAAACATATTATTGTATACAACCATCTTTCATTATAATATTTTATATTATGCAAATAAAATACCAATAATTTGATATTCAGTTGATTATTTGCCAAGTTCAGACACCCATGAAGAAAGTTTGCAAATTTATGGAAGAAAACAAGGTATCCAAGCCCATTTGTAAAGAATATTTTGAAAACAGATTCTAATAAGTACTCAAAACTCAAATCTAAAAAAAAAAAAACTCAGAGGGAAGGCTTCTTGGAAATACCAACAAGACTTGCGAAATCTTAGTTTCTTCAGGGTTAGAATACAATGCAGCCTATTTAGTAGTTTTGGTCCCGTTCATGGATCTACAAGTCAAAGCTGATATGTCTTTTTATATTGGCATCATCTTCTCATTTTGACAATGTAGATGTCCTAGGTTCTACGTAGAGCAATACCTCACATTTGGATAATGCTTCTTTATTTAGACACTTCTACCACCACTCCCGACCCCATTTAAAATTATTTAAGCCTCACTCTAATTCTGTGAGGTAAGTACTATTGTGATTTCTATTTTATAAATGTAGATGCTGAGATTTACAGAGATTTTGGTAAGTTTAGTAAGTAGGTGAGCCAGGACAAGATCTTCCAATTTCTGTATCGTTGTACATACTATGTGCATCTCTTCTCTCAATGTGTCCAGGCTTAATGTCCCAAGGAGCAGGGTGGGACAGTGTCCATCTTTTGCCCTTATTTTGACACTCTAGTCAAAATTCTTCATACTCTTTATTCTGGGAAATTTGCAAGTCCCATATCACCAAAAAGGACATGTTGGCATTCAAATTCATTCAACATTTTTGAGCACCACTGTGTACTTGACCGTATTCTAGACGTGAGATACAGCAGCAAACAGGACAGAAAAGGTCAGTCCCTCCTCTTGGGTGGAGAAAATAGAAAATAGATATGTAAAAACAATACTTTCCGATAGTTTTACGTGTTGTGGAGAAAGTAGAGCAAGGGAATATGTTAGAGAGTGGCGTGGGGGTGAGTTGGGGGTCGTGGTTTAGGTGGCGTGGGAGGTAGTATTTTTAGTAGAGTGTTCATTGTCAGCCTGCCTAAGAACATTCAAATGCATATGTTTTATAAGTTCTTGGCTGACCAACATGTGGATTCAGCCTATGCATTTCCTGAGATCTTTCATAGGGAATGGTTTTCATTTTACAGATAAAAACACAAAACAAAACAGAGAGAAGTCAAAGTACATGGTCAGGGTCACACAGATGATTTGTGCAAGGTTAGGGCCAGAATCTAGGTTTCCTGACTCCCACAATTGAGCTCCTTCCATCATACCACACAGCGTTTATCTGTAAGAGCAGCAGCATGGCCAGTCTTTCCTGACTTATGCTGGAGGCCAGGGAAACCCACCCAGGGAGACAAATATCGTGTTCTTGATAACTCAGAGCCACATTCCCTGACAGCATGCTCACCGTGAGGGTACTAGTATGCTGTAGCTTATCACAGGATTCCAGATTATTTGTTAGAAAAGAGGAATCGAGCAGATTTTAGCCATTGCTGTAGAAACCGTGCATGTGTGTAGCAACTGGGCGTGGATTTTCCAGGACTCTGAGGACCTCTGTGCTGTGGCGATTCTTTGTGGAGAATTAAAGACAAAGAGTTTGGCAAGGCTGGTGGTTCTCAGGCCACATGTGCCATGGAAACCCAGCCAGGTCAGTTTAGACTAAAACAATCATTTGGTTCAATTTCCAGCAGTTCACCTCTCCATCTCGATGTCAGAGACCTGGAAACACACACTGGCCTCGAACAGAGCCATTCGGCCACACGTGCTAGAACCTGCCACTCTCACAGCCTGTTGTTTCAGCTCATTTCATAGTCTTTGGCTCTACCCTTGGAAAAGCACTTTCATATATTCGAAACCAGTAAAACACTTTAATTTTTTTTTTTTTACCATAGAAAGAATGCATGTTCATTGCAGACAACTTAGAAATTATTGAAATATGCATCGATTCATTCAAAAAGAAATTTATATCACTCACTTTAATCTGATAACCTGACAATAATCATTAGTAAATGGAAAGTAAAGCCCCAGTCTGTTTTTTTATGACTTCAAATACTTTTTAAAAATAAAAGAATTGGTTCATACTGTAAATTGCTTTGTAACTGGCTATTTTTTTATTTTTCTTAATGCTATAATTATTATAATAATAATATAATCTGAATTTTAGTTGACGGCCTACTATATCTCAGCTACAAAAATTCTGTGAAATGGCTGCTACAATTCCTATTTTACAGCTGAAGGAACAAGGGTTCTGAGATTGTTTATTCTTCTCTATTGTCTCATTAGATAACCTCATCACTGGCCAGGTCTCACAGTTCATCTGTAAGCTCGAGCTCAAATTTTTATTATAAGCTCGACCTTTTATCTCAGCTTTAGACTTTTATGTCCGATTGCCTACTCGACATCTCAATTTGGATCTCAAAGGTGCCTAGGATTCAACTCATCCCAAATTGTGCAGAGGTACTCTGCATTGCGTGGCATAAAGGCCTGCACCTCTGTCGTCACAGCATTTGTCTGAGCTACCATCTTAGCTGGTCTCCAGCAGTACACTCTTGACCTTCTTGAATTTATTTTTTACACAGCAGACAAAGGATCTCTTCAAAATGTAAATACGATTATGCTACTGCCGACTTATAGCACTTGAGTGACTTTCTTCTGCTCTTCACAGGAAGACCAGAGTCCTTAACATGGCCTGCAAAGCCAGCATAATCTGTCTCCCTAGCCTCAGTTCACATTGTGCTCCCCACACTCTACGCTCCAATCACACAGACATTCTATTAGTTCATTTAACTAAACCTCAGCAGAATTTTTGCACTTGCTTTTCCTTCTGACTGAAATGCTCTTCTTACCACCCTTTGCCTGGGTTATTCCTGCTTTCTCTTTGGATGTCAGACACATCACTATATCGTTAGATATGGCTTCCTTGATTTTCTGTGACCACACCAGTTTCCTATATTATTCACTCATTTAGCACCATGCTTCTCTTTTTTTTGTAGCATCATCACAGTTATAAACTTATGCCTATTTGAATGCTTCTTTAATTAAATACTGTAATGCCTTTAGACTATATGCTTCCTGAGAGTAGAACCGTATCTGTTTGTGTCTATTATTATATCTTTATTGCCTAGAGCCCTGCATGGTACGTATTAGTTAATAAAGATGTGTTGGATGAATGAGCTGTGTGACTTGTTCAGATTTACTCAGCTAAAATGGCTGAGCCAAAATGGAACCCCACGTTCTTCCTATTATGTGATAATATCAAGAAGGCGTAAAGCATTAAACATATTTATATAAAATGTTTAATATTGTCCTCCAACATTTTGACTAATTCCAAAATCTCTGGACCTATCTCTGTATACTCTGAGAACCCTACCTAAGGGAAGGATTTTCATTGCTGAAGGGAATCTAATAGTTATAACATTGTTTTGATTCATACGTCTTGAACTGAATATATCTTTAATTAATATCTAGGCCTTGGGTTAGACACTGGGGTGGGAAATAAAAAAGAAACATGGTTCCCGGACAAAATACGGAGAGACATGAGGGAAGAAGCAAAGTGACAATGTCAACAAAGGCAAATTACACAGTGTTGGTGGTGGTAGATAGAAAACATAGAATATTTTAACTGGAAGATACCCCAGAGGGCATCTAATTCAGCCTTCTCATTGTATAGATTTCCATGATGTGGCCATGTTCACACATTTAGCTTTAGACCTAGACCCTACATACCTCCCAATTACTTTTATATTAGTCCATCAACAAGTACTAATTAAATATCCACTATAAACTCCTACATATTATTATGGGTGATGTAGGAAAAGGAATTTAAGAGTTAGTGAGTTAATAATAATAATATAATAACAATAATAATAATAATAATAAATTATAATAGTAATAATGATAGCTGCATTTTGTGTTTATACAATGTGTTAATGCTCGCACATTATTTTTGTGTACTTCCTATTATGCAAGTCTCACAAAGCTATTGAGGTAGACTGGGACCAATTCTCATAAACTATATAGAAGAGAAGATTGCATAACTTGTCCAAAGCCACAAGGCCACTAAATGGCAGATCTTAGCTTCAGATTCACGTTCCTAGACTCCAAGTTTGGTGATTTTTCCACAGCCTCTTGCCACTGTGTTATGTATAAAAATTTATGTTGCAGTTCTCCAATATCTCTATGAAGTTTCCCACAGAAGTGGAGGCTCACCTTCCAAATTTAATAATATGTTAGAAATAATACAGAACTTGATCTCTCTTAGGCTCAGCCCTTTCCTCTCTCAATATAAGGCTGGAAGCCAGATCTCATGGAGCAGCGATTCTGTGCCAACTTCAGCGGGGAGCATTGGATTAAGATTCTCACGTTGACAGCAATTTTGTCTTGTGAAGATGCACCGAGTCTGCTTTATGCATTCCTTTCACACCTGGGAGCATTGGAATAGATATCTATTTGCAAACATATATACCTTGATACATACATCATAAAAAGCAGAAATGTGGTTTCTTTGACAATAATTCACTGTTACCCTTCCATTTCAATCATTTGGTGAGTTTCGAATGTATTTTTCTTTCCAGGGTCCATGAAAAAGTGTTTGTTTTCCCCTCTCTTTTAACCAGCTGGGTGCCAACATTTTCTTTCCTTCTCTTGATCTGACGTAAGTTCAATGTTTTGCTTCTGTCTGCTATTCCAGCTGGTAACCTGCAGGTAGTTGGATGAAAGAAGCTTTCTCTCAACTCAGGCAATGCACCAAGTCCCACCCGAAAGACAGATACACACATACATACACAAACACTGTGGAGTACAATAGTTTGACGTACAGGATGCTCTGCATAAAGAGGGCAGTTCATTTCCACCCACAGTCCTCTGTAGGCCAGTTCAGGGCAGTGAAATTGGCTGCTATCCATGCAAAAGGAAGGTCTGGGTCAAGAGGAAGGAATATCCCATCCTGAGGAAGAAAGATTAGGTTTGTTCTGTATGATTTCTTGGGAATAGCTTCCAAATTTACAATGCACCACAGCTCTTAATTTAGCTTGCTATCAGTCTAAGATTACTAAACTGTATTTAGAATAAAGACACATTCATTATTGTTATTAAGCAATATAATTTTAGAACTATTACTAGACTAAAGCTCAGGAATATGACAATATTTAACTAGAAATGTGACTAATAAAGATCCCCATGTTTCCACATTTAGGTATTAAAGACTGTGATTAAAAGTAAATAGTGAAACAGGGAAACTTTTCTTGAGTGTTGTAGTAAAGAATGAATTGCTTTTAGCAAGCATTGTTTGGTTGAATGAGCTACTCAAATGACAGATTGCCTTTTCAGATTTAGTCACATTTTGTTTAGATTAGAAACTGAATATACGGCATTTTTTTTTTTTTTTTTTTAATTTAGGTTGGGTGAAGACCAGGAGTCACTCTTAGTTATCACAGGACATGCACGACTACTTTAGTATAAATCAACTAGGAACCATCTCAGACCCTGAAAATGTGGGATCAGAGCCATAGAAGAAATATTGAGACTAGGTAGCCTCAGGCAACTTGAGCCTTCACTCAAATCTAGCATATAACATAGTTTGTTAACACGATGGATGAATTTTCCTTCCCCTTTTTTATATGCATATCTCTTGTTTTTGTTGTTATTTTGTTTTCTTGCTTAATTGCTTCAGCTAAGACTTCCAAAACAATGTTAATTAAGGATGATGATTATAATTATTTTTGTCTTCTTTTTGATGAAAAATCTTCTGGTTTGCTTTTAATCATAATGCTGGCTGAATGTTTTAAGTTTATATTCTGTCTCTGTCACTGAAAGCTGAAGCACTAATTGGTAGTCTCTAACGAAGAGACTTTTGGGGCAAAGCATTTTATTTCCTCTTTGATTTAAGACCTGTATGGTTCTCAGTCATTGTAGCCCAACCATCATCAGTGCCTAATTAGCCTTATCTAAGTCTCTAGGACCATTTCCTAACCTGGGTCAGGAGAAACTTTTGGAAGTCTAACCCAGTATGCTAATATGCAGTGTTAAGTTGTCTTTAATGGTAGCCCATCACTAGACTAAGGCTCTTGCTCTGACGTGTGTATTTTTGTCTTGTTCCCAAGACTTGGCCTTCACTGTGTCCCAAGTTCTAGTAAGCGAATCTCTTTGCTTGAGTTTCTGTCTCTATAAATTGCCTATGACAGATACTGGATCTGGACCAAGGGCCTGGGTTCAAATCCTGTCTCTTCTTATTAGCTACGTGATCTTAGGCAAGTTATTTAATGTTTTTGTGCTTTTTCAATATCAAATTAGGGTAATAGCACTCGTCTCACAAGGTTGTTGTCAGTTTTAAATTAAATAATATAAAGACCTTAGACAGATACTTGGTACGTAGTATGGCACTCATTAAGGTTTGTAGTTATGATTGCTAGTGGAAAATGTAGTAGTACTATTATCCATTTCAAATTGTACTTGTCTTTCTTCTGTCACACACACCCCGCCCCCCTTCACCCCCACAGGACTGGATGTCCAGTACTCGATTGTCATCTTGGTGGTTAGAGATCTGCTACCTGCCAATTGGCTTGCTTTGACATGACACCCCATCACAACATGACATGTTGACCTTTGGAATAATAAATATTCTAAAACTATCCTACTGCCTGACCTTGGGTTATAGTATTCTATTGTGGGTTGAAATTTTCTTCAAAGACTCACTTCAGAGTTTAATTCTACTGCCTACCTTCTATCCCATTGCTGTAAGTCTTCTCCCATCTGATGTTCATGGCCTTTTTTTTTTTTTTTTTTTTTTTTTTGATAGCATCTGACATTGTGGGATAACTTAGTGTTTTTCCAGAAGCAACACCCATTTGTGATGAGGGATATTGTTCCAGCTCTGCAAAATCACTTCTATTTATCCTGAATCAGAGTTCACAACATAAAATCATGTTAATTAATCAATTTGCTGATGTAGCTCATATTTATTTAACCTGTTATTCAGGATTAACACTCTGCCTGGACATAGAAATAAATATGAAATAATGTAAGATGTGGCCACTGACCTGAAAGAACTCAAAGTTTATTTGAATAAGGCAAAGACCCTGATTATCCAAGGATAAGCTGTGGAAGTGAAGGTATGAATAGACAGTTTAGTAGGAAAGTGAGATCTGGGTTGAATCATGCAATTTTTAAATAGGTACAATGAGTTTTGAATTTTTTTTCTAGAGTCCATGAAAAAATATTTGCTCTCCTCTTCTTTTACCTAACTGGGTGCCAACATTTTCTTTCTCTTTCTCTTGATCTGAAGAAAGAGGAGCACGTTCCAATTGGGGTACTAACATTGTTAGTAGATTCGAATTTGGTGATATTAATTACAATTAACATAATGAATTCAATGAACTTATTTAGCTATTCTTATACTATTTTCATTATTTTTCCTTATCTATGTATTAACTGTACCATTATTTACTTACTAGTTCTAAGTCCTTGTTCTTTTGTTTAAATAACTGTATTAAAATTTTGTTATCACTATCTTGAATAGAAAAACAGTATACCTTGCCATGGAAAGATAACACAAAAATATACAGACTATTTAAATATTTTAAAAGTTAATCTATAATTCACCTAAAATTATCTCAGTACCACCACTGGGGAACTCTGGCCTTGCCATTCTGATGTTCCTTTGGGAAAGCGCTTACTGAGGTTTCTGTTCAAATACTGCTTGATAATTCAATGCACTTAATTCTAGTCATCTGCCATCTCTCTGTTCCTTACTTTATTTTATTTTCTTCATAACATATATTATTTTCTAAAATTGTATTCTTTGTTTCCTGCCTTATATCTGTTTTTTATGACTAAAATATAAACTGCAGAAGAGCAAGGACTTTGTCTTATTTACTCTTGTTCCCCAGGAGTTGGTGTGTATTAGGCACCCAACTGCCTGACTTTCATGGCAATATGGTAAGAAACTGCTCTGATGCAAAAATCTGGGCTTAGACAAAGTCACCTTGCTTGCTAGGTCAGAATTTCATGGCCTGATTTTATCTTTCCTGTGTCTTTGATAGTCTACTATGACTTTGGACTTTGTTTACTCACCTGGGCTCACGAGACCTTTTTATTTCTCTGAATCTCTGTAGATCTTAAGAACTTTGGATTCCACTTTCTTGTACTCATTTACTCTTTAAAGTCAACCTACTGGCTCCAATTCCTTTTTTACCTATACTACTTAACAGAGCACTGACTGGATTTCTCTGTTCAAATAGATTTCTGACCCGCCCATCATTATGCATCCAAGTGGCAAAAAAAGCCATTTAGCATTTGTCCAGCAAAGGACAGCTGAAACAGTTCTATCACCCTGAGTGGTATGCTTTAACATTTAAAAAATAAATGATAAGACAGTGGCAAGTATATTTATAAATCTGTGCCAAGAGTTGCTTTAGCTAAAGGCTTAGATATGTCCCTCCATTTTAGTTCTTGAAAGCTGTATTTTTCATTCTTAAGACAATAGATGTAAAATCATCAAGAATGATTTTAAATAGATTTAGATGAATTTTATTATTTTTAAATGTTTTGCCTAATATTTATATACCAATCAGAATCATTTAAAAAGATAATGTGATCTATGTGATAGAGAAATGTTATTTAAAATATTTCCATTTTTATTCTTCGAAGACTTGGTTTATTTTTTCCTGCCTAATTAGATAATGGTGAGTCAAGGAATGAAAGCACATACCTACTTCCTGTGACAAATCCAATGCCCGTTAAGGCTGGTTGATTAAAGAAGCCATACTTCTTGGTGATAAATGACTCCAAGTCTACGATAAGGCTCATGCACTTCCAATGAAATCTTTCATGTCATGGAAGAGGAAACAAGATTGCAAATTTGAGAGTGGGTGATAATGATTAGTACTGGATGCTATTTATAATCAGGGGCACAGGAAGTTAATTAGTTGTTTTTAATACTGTGACTGAGCTAATCCCAACTGAAAGAATGCGTATGATTTTGTAAATGAAAAATATTTTTTAAAGGGCTGAGAAATTTTATGATTTTAGTAAAGTTAGGAGGAAAGTATGATTAGCGGTAAAAAAAAAGACAACGGGCTATTTTGATTGTATAAAAAGATGATTGTTTTAAATTTATTTTAATAACATAAGTAACATACAATATTTGAAGGATCTTGGGCATGCATTTGTAGAAAATGGGACATTTCTAACTAGGTACTGATTATCAATGGCATAAAATAACGTTATATTCTCCAAACATACAAAGCAACCACTCTGTGAGAATAAGTATGAAATGTGATAGTAACTGACCTAAGCTACAAAGATACTCTTTAATGCACTGTGGGAATATTTTATTAGTGAATACTCATGTGGCCTGAAAGAGTTCATTGATGTAGTTTAATAAAGGGCCTAACTTGTTCCCAGAGAGTCATTCACAAAACTGGCAGGATTTGGCTGATTATGGAAAAGAATAGCCCTCACGACAAAAGTGAAAATTCTGTGTTGCTGATAGAGAGGCCCAAGGTCAGGAACGGACCCATCTGATTCTAAAGGCAAATATCAGGACAATAATCAGAGGGATCACCTAGATGGTGGCCTTGCATCAAAACAAAACAATTTGTATAGTGCTTCCTATACTTATTTCCTTGAGTCTTAGAAATCAGGGGGTTTAAAATGTTTAAGTGTTTTGACCGAGATGACTAACGATAATAATTATGCACATGTAAAACAAGCAGCAAAGTGTGCCAGACACTTTGCTACTTGTTTTATATGTGTTGTCTGACTTGATTCTTGCAGGAGCCCTTATGAGTTACCTTTATTACCCCCATTTTAAAAAGGACACTAAATCTGAGAGCGAAGTTCTAAAACTTGTCCATGATAGCACAGCAGGGGAAGTGGCAGAGGCAGGGCTGAAGCCTGGGAGTGCTGAGTTCAGGAGTAGAGATCTCAGTCCCACTCTATTAATTCTCTCAGAATTCTGTATTTTTAAATAGTCATTGATCCAACTTACCTGCAAGCTAATTCCTGAGAAAGTGAAAGACTAGTTCTAGAGGTTATACTAATTGAAGCATCAATTATCAATGTATTGTTTCAAGAAAAACGAACAAGCAGTATAGATAGTAAAGTTGTTACTTCTAGCAAAATTTCTTCCAAAATACATTCCATAAAACATTAGTCCTGTGGATATTTCAAAATTTTCTGGTGTAAAATAAGTTTGTGAAAAGTTGGGTTAAATATAGCTGAACAGGTGTTTTAGTTGCAGGCCACCATAGAACCTTTTTGTTGATGTCCATTGTGATGGAGTGAAAGAAATGATATGCAACTTTTCCCAAAGTTGCTTAACCACAGGACCCTCATTTGAGACATGTCTAGAAGAAGCTAACAGGGCGTGTTAGTTAGGGTTCTCTAGAGAAACCAATAGGAGCTATACATGTATTAATTAAAGAAATTGACTCATAGTTTTAGAGGCTGAGAAGTCACAATATCTACCATCTATAAGTTGGAGAACCAGGAAAGCCAGTGTCCAATTCAGTTCAAGTCTGAAGACCTGAGAACCAAGGGCACCAATATTTGAGGACAGTGCATTTTTTCTTTCTTTGCTGACCTACGTAGACTGAGTGTGAAAAGGGCAGAAACACAGTCTTATTCAGTTTGTTTTTCTTGTACCTAGCACAGTGTCTGCCACATAGGAGATTTTCAAGATGACATTAAATATTGACTCCATATTCTCAGTTTTCTTTCATTCATGTGGCTTTGTCATTCATTTGCATTTGAAAAATAAAAGGGGATCAAGACCACAACAGGAGAAAAAAGATCTGAAGTTAAAGGGACAGTTGGACGTTGTCCCCTTTAGCTATAGCTGAACACAGAGGCTGGAATGGATCATGAACAGTCTGTCAGGCTGCCTTAGTCACTTTAATGATCCACACAGCTAGTGACATAATTGATTGGGCCACTGGGAACATTATTGATCATGGAGATGAACAAAATAATTGGAGCAGCCAAATTGTGTCTCAGTTCAGTAAACATGTGCCTATTTGACGAGTGCTCTTGTAATTCAGTGATTTTTCTTTATTTGTTACAGAATTCTAGTGTTGGAAAGGGCCTTAGAGATCATATGGCAAAATATTTTTATTTTATAAAATATTTTATAGTTCGGAGAAGTTAAGTCTTGACTCAGGACACGTGGCTAGCAGTAGAAACACTGATCTCAAGGCTCCTAATACCTTATTCTTCAACCAACACTCCAGTGCGAGTGAGAAATAAGCTTCTGTTTTGATTTGCCACTGAGATTTTTTTTTTCCTGTAACTGCAGTGTAACCTAGTCCAGCCCGTGTGATCCTGTGTATGAATAACTTTATCAGTAATAGATTACTATGGACACGAAAGATCCCATTGGAAGGAAGAGGTAGAAGCACCTAACTCTTACCCGCATGGTCAGTTGTTGACCGTCCACTATTTCAGAGAGACTCCTAGTGTATGTGTGTGTGTGTGTGTGTGTGGGAGGGTGTTATTGTTTTTATTGTGTTTATTTAATTTTATAAATATTATACATCTTTCTTGAGATTTAGAGCCCTTTTTGGGAAATTTGTGGTTTGGAAATATTTTCTTGGAGAATACTTGTTAGAATCAAGGAAAATAATGTACAGTTAAAAATCTCAACTATCATTTCTTAGTTACGAATCATGTATTAGGGTAGAAAAAATCAAAGAAGAGAGTATATTAAATCATTTAACAACTTTTTATTTCTATTTCTTTTTTAATCATCAAGATTAGTATATAAGAATTCCAAGTGATTGAAAGAAGTTAATAATAAGCTTAAACTTAAAAATAATACACTTATTAATAAACTTAAACTTTGATAACACAGACTTAACAGTATACACTTTTAGCTAGCAAGTTGACTCATCTTACCTACAACCTTAGAGATCTCACAGCTCTTAGGTATAGAATAGACTTGTGTGTGCAAAAGGGTGCAGAGAACTGACTTGTGTTACCAAAGTGGTTGAGACGGGGTCCCGCCAACCAAAGTTCTGTTCTAGTCCAGATCCTGTTCTTAAGATGCAATGGAAATGATGCATGGATGACAGTGTTGCGACCAATACCCAAACATGCAGCTGGATACCTGTTCTACCAGATCAGGTCTACTGGAGACAGACACTTGAACAGGAGGTAGAATTGTATTTTTATTATGCTCTTAGGCTTCCCAGAAACAATGACATTTTCTGAAAAGCTTAGTAACACTTTCAGAAGTTCCAGTAATTATTTCAGATTCTGTAGACTCTGCTAACAATAACACAGACTTTGGAAACTTCCCAGAGGCTGTTTGGCAGAAAGAAAACGTTCCATGCACCTTATGATTCACATCTGACTATTCACCTTCCCATATTCCACAGCCATTTCCCTACCCTCTGCTATACTCATTCTCTTTCCACAGCCTGGGTGGCCCTTATTTCTCTTTTTACCTCATCCTTCAAGGTTGAGTTTAAATGCACCTACTTCCTTGGTTAAGTCCTTCTAAAAATGTTAAAACTCATGTTTACCTTATAGCTCAGAAATTCACTCCTAGTTATTTACCCAATGAAAATTAACACATAATCCACAAAAAGACTTGAACCATAATATGCGTTATAGCTCTTTTTATAATAGCTGGAAAATGCAGACAACCCAAATGTTCATTAACAGAGCCTATATAAACAGATTATGGTATATTTATTCAATGGAATACTACTCAGAAATAAAAAGGAAGCAACTACTATTTTTTTTAAATTACTTTCAAGTATACAGTATATCGGTTAGATATTTATATAGTTTATAAAATGATCCCCCTAATTGTTCCTTCTCTCCTCTAGTTTTCCTCTTAGCCAATATATTAATGCTAACTCCATTCCCTATGCTGTGCTCCCCATCCCTGTGACCATCTATCAACTACTAATTTGTACTTCTTTAACCCTTCACTCCATTCTCCCAGCCCACCAACCCCCCATCCCCTCTGTCCATCACCAAATTGTCCTCTGTATTTGTGAGTCAGTTTTTGATTAGTTTGTTCTTTTTGTTCCTTAGATTCCATGTATAAGTGAAATCATATGGTATTTATCTTTCCCTGTCTGACTTATTGCACTCAGCATAATAGCCTCTAGATCCATCCATGTCATTGCAAATGGTAGGATTTCATTTTTTTAATGGCTGAGTAATATTCCATTGTATATATGAACCATAATTTCTTTATCCAATCGTCTGTTGATGGACATTTAGGTTGCTTCCATATCTTGGCTATTGTAAATTGTGCTGCCATGAATATTGGGGTGCATAGATCTTTATGAATTATTGTTTTGGTTTTCTTTGGGTAAATACCCAGAGGTGCACTTGCTGGGTCAAAAGTTATATCCATTTTAAATTTTTTGAGAAACATCCATACTGTTTTCCATGGTGGCTGTACCAATTTGCGATCCCACCAACAAAGTATGAGGGATTCTTTTTCTCTGCATCCTCACCAGGATTTGTTGTTTTGATTTATTGATGATAACCATTCTGACAGGTGTGAGGTGATATCTCATTGTGGTTTTAATTCGCATTTCTCTGATGATTAGTGACCTGGAGCATCTTTTCATATGTCTATTGGCCATCTGCATTTCCTCTTTGGAGAAGTATCTGTTCAGGTCTTCTGCTCATTTTTTAATTGGATTGTAGGGTTTGTTTGTGGGTTTTTTTTGTTGTATGAGTTCTTTATATATTTTGGATATTAACTTCTTTTCAGATGTATCATTAGCGAATATCTTCTCCCGATCAGTTGGTTGTCTTTTTGTTTCCATTGCTGTACAAAAACTTTTTAGTTTGATGTAATCTCATTTGTTTATTTTTTCTTTTGGTTCTCTTGCCTGGGGAGATATATCTAAAAAGAAATTACTGTTAGTAATATCAGAGAGTTTACTGCCTATGTTTTCTTCTAGAAGTTTTATGGTTTTGGGTCTTCCTTTTAAGTCTTTAATCCATTTTGAGTCTATTCTTGTATACAGTATATGAAGGTGGTCCAGTTTCTTCTTCTTTTTTTTTTTTTTGTCATCTATCTGTCCAATTTTTCCAAACACCATTTATTGAAGAGACTGTCTTTACCCATTGTATATTCTTGCCTCCTTTGTCATATATTAAGTGAGCGTATAGGTGTGGATTTATTTCTGGGCTCTCTATTCTGTTCCATTGATCAATGTATCTGTTTTTATGCTAGTACCATGCTGTTTTGATTACTGAGGCCTTGTAATATAGTTTGATATCAGGTAGTGTGATACCGCAACTATTGTTTTTATAACACATGGATACATTGCGCTGGTGAAATATGCCAGAAACGAGAGTGCACACAGACTATTTCCATTATATAAACTTTAATAACACAGGCAATACTAATCTATGGTGAAAGAAGTCAGAATGATGATTGTCTTTGGCCAAGAAAAGAGTGGAGATTGACTGGAAAGGGCCGGAGGAAACTGTGGAGTGATGGAAATGTTCTGGGTCCTGACAGGGAGGGGTGTGGGCCATACAAATGTCTGCGTTCATGAAAACAGCAAATTGTAATGCTTAAAATCCATGCATTTCACTTTATGTAAATTATAATAATTAAAGAGAAAAACACAAAAAAGAGCACATTATTTTTTCTATTTTTTAGCTTTGATCATTGCCCATCACTTTAGGCTTTATGCTTTCCCAATCACCATCTATAAACTCACTATCAGAACGACAATATAGTATCAATTAATTACACTTTAATGTTTATTTAAATCAATGGTTTACATCTCCCAGTTTTCAAGTCTAGTAGTGGATGTGAAGTGTTTTGAGTTCAAAATATTTCAGACATTAGACAGAAGACAAGAAAGGTATTTTGGGGTACTGCAAGGCTCTTTATGGTGCATCTGACATCATGGTCAGGTTACTTATTCATCTGTGAAGGTTATTGCTGATACCTGTGTAGTTATTTTTTAAAGACAGTTTCTGTTTGTCTTTCTTTTAATTTCCTCTCACCTCTACGTGCAGAATTGTGTCGATGTGTTTGATTAATACACATAATCTTCCTTTAAAATCCACTCTTAGAAATTTCTGCTGAATCTCTTTCTCTTATGGAACTTTCAGACTATTTTATTATTTCCCTTGACATGTCTCCCCCACTGAGCTTGGAGCACTCTTAAATGTGGCAAGTAGCATTATATCATTTTGTTAGGATCTGAAAATGATATGAGCATTCAATAATGTTCATTGAATAAATTAATGCATGTCACTATTTTTTTCTTATATGGCTGATGCAGTGAAAAAGAGCTACATTCAGAAGCAAGAACTTTTGGATGGGTTGTGTTTTGCAGTTATATTATCTGTCCTCATTCCTACCCGTGCCTTCCCATATAACTATTTTATGACCACATTAGTATAGTATAAGTGTTCTTATTAACTTCATACTAGAGAAGTCTTTGAAAAAAAAAAATGACATTTTAAAATGAAAGTAATTTGAACCAAAAAAAAAAGGGATTACTTTTCAAACAAGGTTACTAAGTTTTACACCTTGGCCTTTTACTTTATTGAAGTCAATGTTTTTTTCACGAGGCTTCTCAAAACACAATATGTTCAGATTGAATTGGGCTTAAAATGTAATATTTAAAACAGCAACGTGTCTGACAGATCCCAGAAATGAAATATGTCCATTTCTTTTAGCAAGGAGCAGAAGGCAGTATAAAGCAGCTGCAAGAATTAATTCACTGAGATAGTTGACATTTTCGAGCTGACTGCCTCTTAAAGAAAATGATGTCATCCTCCAGCAGCCTAATGACAGTCATCAGCCTGAGAGGACACATGCTAATAAGGTTCATTGCTCACCTAGTTTTCTTTTTTGTTTAGCCAGGGTGTCCTTGGATGCTCATAATTTGGCGCTGTGCTCCTAGCATAATTTCTAAGAGGGACTGGAGTGTGAAACTTAGGGAATGATGTTTTTTCTTGTCTGAAAATTGAATTAATAGGTTTCTACTTTCTTCTTGTGACTCAAAGTCCTATTTCCAGTTTGCTCAAAAATAACCAAATTCTGGTTGACTTTTCTTTCTAAGGTGTTGAGACTAGTGTTTAAACTGTGAAAGACCACTGCTTCAAGATATTGGGGCAGGTCTAACAATAAAGAGCGAGAGGTGAGATAAAAATCTAAAACTTCATTCTTATTCATAAAGGAAGAACATTGAGTCTGAAACTTTTGGAATACTAAGGATAGGTGTTCTGGATTTGGCTTTACTCCTGGACAAAATTATGGTTTTCAAGGAAGTTTTAAGTTGAATTTTCGTGGACCAGATATGAAGAAGGGAACAAGTGATACCAGCTCAAGAGAACGAGCAACTGCAGCTCACCCACACTTCTCTCACAAGGGCTTTTGATTCTCCTATCAGAACCTGTATTGAACAAAAAGCCTGTTAAATTTCCCAGGGATTTCTATCTTTGTCTCTTCCCTGGCCTATAGCACCAGCACGGACTCTTCTGAGCTGTTATGCACCAGGGACATCCAGATGTATGCACTAGAACCTGCACTTCTCCCTTTCCTAGCAAGGCCCACCGAAAATATTTTCATTGAGAACTGTCCTGAGCAGATAAAATATATCAGCTAGGGACCAAATAAAAGAAGTGAGCCATGAGTTTTGGAGGAAATCAATGAGTTGCAAGTTTAGGAGGACTATAGTTCAGAGTGGAATTTATTGCCAAGGAAGTTTCACCTTGCCCTACCTTTGGCCTCCTACTTTTACTGGAGATGAACTTCTGGAGAAAGGAGCTCATATTACACCTAGATGAATGCTTGAGAGTTAGACATTTGGACCCAACTGACAGGAGAAAAACTATCTCCTTAGCAATTATAGTGTTCCAGACCATTCTGAATGGCTCCCTACACTGGAGGACAGGTCAGTCACTTGCTGAACCAGTGACCAATGGTGTTTTGTTGATAGTGTAATGACAAAGCAGGTCTTGACTGAATCTGTGGAAGCATAGATTTAATAAATCTAATAAAGTAAATAATTATAACTTTTAGATAATATGTCTTACATCAATTTGATTGACACTTATTTAGCACTTTATGGAAGGCCTCTTCCAGGCTCTGGAGGAGGGACGAGATAAAGAAGATACTTCTCTTGCCTTCAGTGCAATCCAAATGGTGTATTAGCATATGTACATAAATAACTCACACATCACATTTTTTAAGTCCTTACATCAATCCTGTGAATTGGGTATTATTATTTATACACCTTTGCCTCAGTGCAAACTTTTTCTATTGTCTGTGCTTCAGTTTGTTTTCTGTAAAATGGGTATGTTAGATTAATAACAATAGCTAACATTTACTGAGTATGTACTGTTTTCCAAGTGCTTTGGAAAAATTGGCTAATTTAATCCTCAGGGCAACCCTATAATTCTAGCCACTTTTAACAGAAATGCAGTGGGGCTTGGTAACTTGCCTGAAGTCAGAGCTGGAACTCAGATCTTCTACCTCCAAATTGAATGCTCTTCACAAGATACCATGTAGCTTTCCTTCTGAATGGTCAGCAGCATGTCAGATAGAGAAAGGACATGTGGAGTCCATGGGAGGGGACATTACTTCTGGCCGCAGAATTCCGGAAGCTCTCTGCTGGACTTGGAGTGTTGGCTGGACACCTGGAGGCTCATCTCATGTTCGACCATGGACAGAGAAAGCAGCCCAGCGAGCTTCCTTTGTACACAACTTTCTGGCCCCTTGTGGCCATCAGCTTTTTCTTCTTTCTTAATACCAGTGCTTATTCTTGACGACTTTACAAGTAGGAAATCCTATTGACTAAATTGTTGATGTAGTTTTTGTCTAAGGCAGGGCTGATCTTACCAGGAGAAGGGGACTCACGGCTCCATTTGGGGCAGGATTAGGTGCAATGGTTATTCACTGGGAGAGGCAGATTGGTTTTGGATGGGAGTCAGAAACATGGCTTATGGTCTTGACTTTCTTGTTACTTCTTTAATGTCTTTGGACGAACATTCTACTTACTCTAGGTTTATTTCCTCATCTATAAAACAATATCTTCTGAACGTCAAACCATTGTCAGTAGTCTCCAATGAGACAAGAAATGTGAGTGCTTTGTGAACGACTACACAAATGTAAAATATTATTATCATTCAGTATTTTCTCTTAGGAAAAATTGATTTAAAAATATCTCCTAGATTTTTTTAGATATCATGGAAGATTCTTTCTCCAGGGAAAAAGAAAACTCTGAAATACCAATGAAATCAGAATTTTCACAGCAAATAAAATATCCATGTGTTATGTAATATGTAATCCTTAATCTTAAAAAAAATTCACTTAAGAAACTTTGAAGAACCAGATCTGACTACTTGATATCTGACCTTAATTTTTTAAACTAGGCATCAAAACACTTAGAAAGGACACTGTAGGTAGGATGAGTACAGAGGAGGGGTGGTAGAATTCCCATCCCTATATGTCAGGACATTAATGTTGGAAAGACAATCACAGCTTATATGACTCTGGGACACAAAAAATAAGAGGAAAGAGGTGAACTTGAATTTCCATGTTGACAGGTAAAAGAGACATTTTATGACCCAAATGATAAGGCAGAGTGTTCAAACTATTCTAGTCAAGTAGCCCACACAGTTCAGCACCAAAGAAACACTTCTGAAGGCTCCTGTTAAGCGATATCCCTGGTCATTGCCAACAACGTAAATCCCACAACAGGGCAGAAACAGTCACTGCTTCATTAACATTCCCCCTTGGTCTCAGTTCGCATCTCTCTATCCATTTTCTAGCTTTGAATGGAAGTTTCCTGGGAAACCTTTTCTATGAATGGAATGTATGAGGTTTGTCCCATGGGAGAAAAATTAAAAAAAAAAACCATTTTCTAGCTTTGAATGGAAGTTTCCTGGGAAACCTTTTCTATTGAATGGAATGTATAGGTTTTTCCCATGGGAGAAAAATTAAAAAAAAAAAAACACCGCAACAAACCACAACAAACTTCTCCTGAAATATTGCAGTCAAGAGCAGATAACACCTATCTTTTTTCAAGAATAGGTTGGGGATTGTGATTCGCTGGTATTCAGTAATACTAAGAATGTTGATCCCGCAATTTAACAGCAGAGCTTCCTTTCTTACTGATTGAAAACATTAAAAAGGGTTTAAAATTACTTAGGTAAAAAGAACTATGGTGGAGCCTTCTCAGTCACAGATAAGCATCAACTCTTTCTGATCTACCTTATTGTCAGCTAAGTAATGGCTCAGTTAGTGCATTGTTCTTGTTGTGCCAACCAGAAGGGACAGCAAACCTTATCCACAGGCTCCTGTTACCAGCAAACACCCCCTTCCATTAGGGGAGGACCCAGGGGACACAATCAGTGCATTCACCAATTAAAAGAAGGAACGGTCAACATTTATATGAGTTATCGATATACCCTATTACAGTAAACCTTGAGTTTTTGTCTGTGCATTGCTGTCCAATTAAAAAAAAAAGTAATGAGAGAGAGAGAGGGGAGAGGGGGAGAATGAATGAGAGAATGAAGGTATGACTACTGAGCTGTATTGCTAACAGAAGAAACAGTTGACAGGTGAAGTAGGGATAGACAACCAGCGATTAAAATCTGGCTTTTATTTTTCTGCAGCAGCTTTTTGTTAACTTAAGCATTCTATTTCTGAGCTGGATGAGGCATGTCTTTTTTTTTTTTTTTAAACAGCTTTATTGAGATATAATTTACATATAAAATTCACCTGTTTAAAGTATACAATTTGACGGTTTTTAGTTTATGGATTTGTGCAACCATCACCATACTCTTAATTTTAGAACATTTTTATAACTCCAAAAAGAAACACAGTACCCATTTTCTGTCAACTCCCCGTTTCTCCCTCCCCACATCAGCCCTAAGTAACCATTAATTTACTTCTGTCTCTCTAGATTTGTCTACTGAATCTTTCATACAGAAACGTGCAGTAAGCGGTTTTTGTGACTGGTTTCTTTCACTTAGCATAACATATTTAGGGTTCATCCTTGTAGCAGTACTTCTATTCTTTTTTTTGCCCAATATTATTCTATCATGTGGATATAACATTTAATTTATCCTCTCCTCAAATGGTCGACATTTAGATTGTTCTCACTTGTAGGCTGTTATGAATAATAACATACTATTAACACACACTACAAGTGTGGAAGTTTATTTTTGTTTCTCTTTGGCATTTATCTAAGTGTAGAATTGCTAGGTGATGTAGCAACTTTATGTTTAATATTTTGAGGAACTTGCAAACAGTTTTCTAAAATGGCTAATGCGTTTTACATTTCCACCGGCAATGTGTGAGGGTAAGACCTGTCTTTTTGCAATTTTCTCCCATTTATAGGATTCTGAAGCTCTGTGAATGATTCCAGTGTAGCCAGCAGCTCGCATAGACAGGTGTTAAGGAAGTCTCCTTTCTCTTCTCAAACTACAGACATTTCTGTTGTCTAATGAGCAGATGCTACCAGCTAATGAAGCAAGAATACTAATTTCTTATTTGATTTATAATAACTTTAAATATTTATAGCAGAATCTTTATAGATTTAGTTTCTGTTTATATATTTTGGAGTATTGAAATTCTTTTCTTTTTAAAATTCACATTCTTTATTGTTTTTTTTAAATGATTTGTTCCTCAATTATAAGTCATTATGTCTGTTTAAAAAGCAAGTCTATATTTGCATTTCAAGACATATCTTTCATATTGATTCAAATCAATTTGATTTTACATCCATAGAAATATTTAGGATAAGGTATAAGACAGCTAATTTAAACAGAATAATATTTAGTTTTTGAAATTAAAGTGTATGTAACCTTCAGTTATTCCAGACCTGAAAATGTTAGGTTTAGAATAAATTTTAGTCACTCAAATGTTATTCTATACACAAAATCCTGATCTTATAAATATTCTGTATAATGTTCATAACATAAACCTACTTTTACAAGTGAATTTGTTCATACATCTAGATTTCTTTATTATGCTTACTTAATGTGAAGGATACACAAACTAATCTTTTTCCTGTTGTGGACGTTAGTTGGCCTATAAGTTATGGGTCCAGCTAATCTGCACAGACCAATTTGGAGCAGCATCCTTAATGAGTAGTGAGATTTCTCATTCTCTAGATACTATCACCTCTGCCACTTGAAACCAAGGTTTCTAATGACATGTGTTGAAGGACAAGGCTTGATTTCAGGTTTCCCTTGGTCTGTTTCATCTCCATTTTCTGACCCTGGATTATGCAGATAATATACTGCTTTTAGTAATCTGTCCCCCTGTGCCAGACCTTGGCTGTCATACTACATTATAACTGATGGTTTAAATGCTTCTTTTACATAAGAACTATTTTCTTCCCACTGATCCCTCTAAGATATTCATGGCTAACTAAAAATAATGCTGAATCCTGTACTCAAGTAGAGTTTCAAGGTTAACATGAAAACTATTATCACTTTTTTATGCTGTATAAAAACCTGTTTTATCTTTGTAACCATCCTTTTATTAAAAAAGCATTGCAATTCTTGTGTTACACTAGTGTTTTCTCAGATACCAAGCAGACTATGGCTTGCTGGCAAGAAAACAAGTTATAATTATTTGCACGCCAGTATGCATTTGTTTCCATCTAGACTTATAAACAATTAATTTATGATAATCAATTGTGACAGCAAAAAAGAATTTCTACTTCACCGGCTTATATTTCTAACAACAGAGAAACACAAGTAATTTTGATTATGTCTTGTGTGTCCAGTGAAGTAATTCCCCTATTATTGGCTTTTAGCAAGAATTTAATTAAAGCTGAGAGAAAAAACACTGGCGGTCAACATCGTGTCATATTTATTTCAAATGTAATGTCAAAATGTTTGTAGATGGTCATTTAGGCATTAAAAAAAGACCAAGATTAGAGTGCAGAAATGAGGCCATGGAGGTTATGTTCATTTTCCTGCCTCACCAAAGTAAGAAGGGTAAATATAAATAAAACTATTCTTTAACGAGGCACTTGAGTTTCTTTGTAAGCTAACAATGGATAAGATGAAAATCTACCCTCAAATTTTTTCAAATAAAGTAATTCTCTTAAATCTATTTTTTGAAAAGACAATGTTGTCTGTGTATATATGTATATATACAACTTTTCAAAAAGTAGATTTAAGAGAATTTATATGTATATTATATATCTATATATGTATATATATGTATGTCTATTACATATATGTCACTCATATATATGTATATGTAGTATATGTCACTCATTAAGAATTTCAGAAAATATTTATCTTGGTCCTTTTTTTCCATGTCTACATATATACTTTTGTTTAAAAAAAGGCTACTAATAGAAAGGAAAAAGCATTAACAGCATAGCAATGTTAAATCTGTGTTTTATGGTAAATGGTTTAAAACTTTAAGAAACCATATTTAAAGGGTGCAAATGAATGCCTGCTTTTCACTTAGACTGGTGATGATTGTACCATTGCCTAGAAACATGGAGACACTCTATAGCGCGTGTGTGCTAGTGTGCACTCCTGTCCTCATTATAACGTGGCCTGGGGCTTGGAGCTAAACATTTTTCTGGAACATAATGAGCTGTGTACTGTAATGAAGGTGTTTGAAATTGATTTGACTGTTATTTAGTATAAAAAGTCCCAGATCAAAGGCTCTGACAAGCCCACAGACAAATAGGCAACCACAGGCAAAGGATATTGTGTGATGGTCGAAAGGCAAGTGGAGAGGTGGGGTGGCTTAAGCTGAGCTAAGGAGTCTATCAAGAGTTATATGGTCGTTTTTATATCTAGTCACCAGACGTCACTCACAAATTGCCATATGGCGCTAGATGATTTTGAGGATTATTTTGAAGAATACTACAAAACCTGATTTAATTTTCCTCTTTCCTAGTATTTTTGCCTTGCTTCTTCATCGCAGTCATGGACACCCTTCCAAGCTAATTTGTAAAATGAATTAAACTGAATGCCATTTAATCTTATTGCCATAGTTACAAACCAAGAAATCAAAGATTGCTAGGCTGAGCTGAAAATAGCTGACTTGATATAAGGAAGAGGACTAATTCTTATGCAAAGCTCTGTACTCACATACAATCTCTGATTCAAAGAACAATGGAAAGTTTGATCCTTGAAAACCTGAACTTCTGATGTCTTTTCACCCTCCAACACAGAACAACCATAGGTTTGAATGAAATGTGTAGAAACTAAAGATGAGGTTCGGCTTTGCAACCTGCAGTTTTAGCTTCTACGTTATTTTTGCAGTGAGTTCACAGCATATTTACCTTGATATTTTCACGGGCAATACAACAGATTTTATAATCGCTTGCAAATTATAAAGCTAGGTACCCATGTAATAGTTAAAATGTACAAAGGCTTAAATTATCTCTGATCATTACCATTAACAATTTATCATCTATTTATCTCTCTCCTGTCTGTCTATCTATCCATCTGTCTATCATTTATCTATAATCTATCATCATCAGAAGGCAAATCCATAACCTGGGTCAAGACATACTCTATGGGAGAGACTTAGAATTGGTGATATGAAAAGAAACTGAAGTGCTAAATCCCAAAAGGGTATATGTAGGTATAGGTGTACCAGGATTATATGTTCCTCTAAACATATATAGAATATGAAGAGATTAAAAAGGTTATCAATGTAATTAGAGCAAATATGTTTGAAGGAGGGTTGTTTGTTTAATAATCAGTTTTTAAGATTTTTCTCAACACCAAGGCTCCTTCAATCTAGTATTCAAAATACTAAAACTCATTTTATGTGCTAATGATTTGTGCACATCTAGCTCGAATTATTCTTGGTCCTTAAAAACAATCAAATCGATTTCTCTTGACATTTATTTCATTTCTTTGTGCCTCAATTTTCTCACCTATAAAACGATAGGCTTAGACCTCTGAAATCTTTATTAGGAAGAAAATTTTCATTTCATTATTTTTTAATTTCCATAAATTTATCCTATTTAATTTAGATTATTAAGGCTTTGATGTGTTTGAATATAATTTTATGCTATTTGATCAACAATTCACACAGTCCCTTAAAAATTCTGAGTAAATAGGAAACACAGCATGTATTTAGGGAGTCAGCACAATGAGGCCCATTGCACTTGCCAGGGCAGGAAGCCAATAGACCAGAGGCTATATAGCTGTTGCTGTATAGTGTTTGCTGGCTGCTGTGGGGCTTCTGCACACTCCCTTTTATATGCAAAAATGTCCAGAGGACTTTGAGAGTCCTGGGGAGGGGAACTGCTTGTCCATGTGTGGACTGGCCTCACACATGTAGGATAAGATTCTAAGTGAGGGTTTTGCAATATACATTCTAAGGGACCTTCTGGTATTTTTGGAAGTATGAGAAATGCTAGGTTAATTAAAGAAATATGCTTCCTTTCTGCAGGACTTCTGTAGGCCTTTAAAATGCCTGTCCCCAAAAATGTCAGTCTCTTAAAATGGGATGGTGGATGCAACACTGTTTATTTTTCTTGACCATAAGACCATTTATCCTCAGGCCCACTGATATTTAATGGAACGATGTGCCTTTCAATGCGATTTGGCAGAGTGGCAAATAGGTTTTATCTTGAGTGCCACATTTGATCAGTTGGTAGAGATGACCTATGGTTTTTTTTTAAAGATGGATTTTGAGTGTTGGCTCTGGGAAGAAGGAAAGAGAGGATAGTGGTGATTGATATACCTTGGATTTCCTATCCCTGCTGTTCTCAGCCTTTTCTGAGTCTTCCAAACTTCACTCATCCATACGTCTATATCCTACCCTAATTGGAAATCTTGGAGATTCCAATAAAAATGCAATTAGACTGAGTCTAAGATGCTCTTGATTTTACAAAAGCTATAAGTTCAAAAACGGCTGTAGAAGCTCTCTAGTTGGCTTCAGGGACAGCTGCTGGGACCCTGCTCAGTGAAGGTGTTGCTTTAAGGTCAGGGACTATCTAGAACCAAAGTGCAAGAGCCTGGAAGAGACCACAGTATAAACTTTCTCATACTTCATTCACACAAGTATGGTCAGTGAACTACTATGCGCATGTGAGGGCATGTTCTTCTATTTATTATGGGAAAGGAATTATGTTTGAGACTATCTTTTTCTGAAAAAACTGTTGAATAAAACATTAGCTATTTGCTTGCAGCAAAAAAAATTATTATGTACTATGTGAACTATAAAACATTTATTAAACCTCACTGAAAATGCAGTTACCACTACCTACATTCTTGTGAATATACATTATTACATTATATTCAGACCAATTTGGCCACAAGCAAAAATAACGCATTTTGACCATGTTAGGATTATACATACTGAGTTATTGTTTATGCCATCTTCTACAATTCAGCATCAAGAATGGTAGACATGGCTTGTTAAAGACAATATAGACAAATTTTAAATGTAAATGATCTGAAGTTAATGACAAATAATAAAATATTAGGGTTAAATTAATCCCCAAAATGTCTATGAGAAAAACAGAACATGATAAGAGCAAATGATTTGAATCAGACAAAAAGAAAAGAGCCAATGCCTTCGGAGTAGCAGACTTGCGTGGGCCCCATGGTCTTGCAGGCTCCAGAGCATGCTCTGGCCCTCGCCTAACAGGGGCGAAGGCAGGAACCCTGGACCTGCTCTAGGCTGCTTAGTACAGCTACAGCTAAAGATGCTTCTCTCTATAAGACTTTTACCCAGAACAGTTCCTTGGATTTATGGAAATCATCTATCAAAATATCGTTACTTCAATTTCAGTACTTTGATCAACCCACCATTGTTGGAAGAGTTGTGTAGTGTGAAAACTTTAATAATTTGAGAAGAGCAATTTGTTAATAACTAATGGTATTTCTGTTACTTATGTTTGGAATACACCCATGGTTTAACTTCGTGCATTAGATACTTTCTTCTTATAAACAAAACCAACAAATTATATATCTCTGTTTTTATCTCTAAATCAATCTCTAATCATCTATCTATTTATCATTTATCATATATTTATCCATTTTACAAAAGAGCGGAGCTAATCTACTTCCTATGAGAAGATGAAAGAAAACACTAGGTATGCTACAAATATTTTTGAAGGAGAAAAAGGCATCATATTAAACAGGGTTACCAATGGTCAAAAATGTAAAACATAAAAAGTCCATCAAAATCATAGTTGTGAATGAATGTGTGAATAAATGTGGCTGAACCAGGCCCTCTCTTTCCTTCATTTTTTTTTTTTTTCTTCTTGACAGACATTGGGCAGAAATTGGGCTCACATTTATGATTTTGAGAGTTAACATCCAAATGTTCTAGGGAAGATTTACTTGCATCCCCTAGGCCTGGCTCATGGTAATTATTAAAGAGTTTTTGAGAAATGAATGAATACGAGATAGATGGAAGAGATACGTATCAAGGATCTTTGCAGGCTTCTCTGAACTGTTGATTTTGGGGGGATTTACATCTCAGCTCTGTGCACCTATTAGGTATTTTAGAAAGGTGAACTTTATAATGAGGTAAAATGTGATTTTAATTAATTCAGTTATTTAATCTTTATCAAAGCCTTTATTATAGCATTTTTCTTTTTCTTTTCAAACCTTGAAAAGGCACAGTTTTACAAACAACTTATTATATGATGCTATGGTCTGGAATTTCCTAAAATATTTCCAGTTAAGAAATGTTGAAAGAATTATTTGTCATAAAAACATCGGTATAAGTATATGGAACATATTTTTAAAAGATGACTAATGAGCAAAACCCAATCTTTACCTCTTAATAAGTAATATAAAATGTTAAAAATACACAGTGTATTACCAAATGCTGGATCCAGACATGCCCCATATTGACATTTTGGCATATGTTGTTATAAAATAAAGTGACTAGGAAAAATTTTAAAACCTCTCTAAATGGCTCAAGCTAATGAAGAAGTAATTTAAAGTGAGGCCAGGATAAATTATGCCCCAGGGGAAAGACGAGAGTGGAAGAGAATGATTTTTGATTTTTGTCCCTTAAAGTTAGGCCAGCTGAGCGTAGCAAAACTCTTGGCATCAGGCACCTGGAAAAGGCAACGGTCCCTGTGAAACTTTACTGAGCTTCCTCCTGTGCATGATGTCATCTTACCACTCTAACTTCTTACGTCTATGTATTCTTCATGGTCTAGATTCATTTATTAGAGGCTCTTTCATTTAACAAACAGTTTCTGAAAACTGCATGCAGTAAATCTCTTTTATCTGAAGCAATGGAGACTGGAAGTTAATTAAGTCAAAGCAGGAAATCAGATAAAAAATCTTTTTTAACTTAAATATTGTATTTTTATCTGACATATATAAACATACATTCATTTACTAATTCTTCATATTGGCCCATGGACTTCTCTTTGCAGTTCTCTGTAGCTTTTCTCATCTAAACTATACTATAATGCACTGTCATTGATTTCCATTATCAGAGTTTGTTTAAAATGGAGCAAGAACTCAAATATACATGTGAAGCATTTGAGGGCAGAAATCTGTATTTTTTCCTGATTGTTTATATTTGTCTGACCCACAACTAACTTAACAGCATTTTTTCTTAGTGACTCCCTTTATCAAGGTTTTCCAAAGCATGCATATGATTTCCACAAGAAAACTACAGTGATTTTTCTTGCCCCACTTTTATTTACTTATTAATTATAATGAAATGTGCAATTGGCACAGACAGGGGAAAAGTACAAAAGTCTAGGAGAGTCACCACCTTTCATGGAGTATGCAGTTTGCTCTGGCATGAGTCGCTCAGTTAAAAGAGCATCAACTATGGGTGTGACAGGTTTTAGGAGGAGTAAACAAAAGGGAATAAGATGCTTTTATGGTATAGTACAAAAGACCAATTAAACATTACATGTGTGTATGTGTATGTGTATTTTAAAGACATACAAAGTAGTATGAGAAAGAATACTAATTTTGTCTGTTCAAAGAGCTTTCCCTTATTAACACAGTTCACACTAATCTTTCTCTTCTTGTATACTGTTAATTCAAAGATGTTTCATGAATAACGAGGAAATGAGTACAAAGACAAAGGAGGATGCCTTTCCATCAAATTTAAGTTGATTGGAAAACTTCGTAAGTTAGAATTAATTGTCTGTTGCAAACTATGTATCACTGAAATGCTCTGCTTTGGTGATGTCATTTCTGTGGGGAATGGGTCTGAGAAGAGGATCTAAAAGGGTAGAGTAGGGGCAAAGGTGTCTAGGCAGACTACTTTAAGATCAAACTGGGAATGTTTTTATCAACCTTTGACAGACCGCCTGCAACTTTTTGATATTTCCAGCTGCATTAAATTTTACCAGGCTAAACTTGGCTCCAGAATATCTACTCTGTCAGTTGTCTGTATGGTATGCTTGAATTGATGATTTTGTTTTTGATGACATTTCTAGGCCATATTAATGACTAATCACACAGGCAATCAATGGAATGTGCATAGTGCATTTGATCCAGTAGAATGAGAGTAACTGCGTAATATGACAGGGTCTTTGTTACACTTAAAACATTTAATTTAGTTAAGCATGTGGCAATTCTGTCTACTGGCTTCTATTATGATTCAAACACCTATACTGACAAGGTAAAAATAGATTTGTTTTGTAAAGACTACACATTGTCTTTGAGAAATAAATCATGTTAATAGAAAAGTTTTAAATCAATATGGTAAAAATGTAAGGTTTTTTGTTTGTTTGTTTGTTTTTTTAAACAGGATATAGATGTTGGAGAGCAAAAGGTGAGAAAAATATAAATCTTGAAATTTTTATAGTATTAAAACATTATATATAAAGCTTTTCAGTGACTATTTTTATTATAGTACATTAGGTTACTATACAAGTTAAATATCTGACGATAGACCCTTCAATAAATGAGAAAACGAGACAATTCAAATACTGAAAATATTAACACAGGAAAAGAAGATTAAATACAATTTTTAACTTACATCAGTGGCAGGATTGTGATAATCATCACAATACATGACTTTTAATAATTAAAAAAAGATATGTGATTTAATCTGTAAAAACATTTGCCATCCCTCTGTTCATCTGGCCTTCGTAGGACAAAGGCCAGCAGCTGGTAATAAGCAACAACAATTGTCTGGGCTTATCTTTTTACCTGTAAGCTTATGAACTAAATCTTGAAAAAACCATTATTATTGGGGCTTCAGGTATGTTGCTATACCTTGGAACAATTAATACAGATTTGCTGGAAGCCAGAGAATTAACCTTTTCTTTTTTTTTTTTTGGAGGCACACTCTTACTTTGTACTTAGAAATAATTACTTCCACTTTTCATACAGATTCCCTATTGTTGCCAGTTGTAAAATTTGTGTTTCTATGTTTTGATTGCTATATATTATAAGGAATATGCCCAGATTGGAAGAAGTTTCATGGACTAAAACATTATTCCATGAGATGGAGGCTTCTGGATGTGAGTTTGCCAGGCTGAGAGCTAACATTATTATTAATTTTTTTCCAGATATCTATAATTAAATGTTATTAAAATATAAAAAAGAATTGGTTAAAAAATGACTGACATTCTCTTTTGTAATAATAATAATAATAATAATAATCATAATAGATATCGCTTATTGAGTGCTTAATGCATGCTAAGTTTTATAAACATTACTTCATTGTAGCTGCAACTTTTGATATTTCCAACTTTACTAAATATTCACTTCAGCTCTCTGAGATAGGTAATGTTCTTATTTCTGTTAAAATAATTTTCAAAAGGGTAAAACCGTGACTGTCATACAGATATACAAAAGAACATGTATTAAAAATTGTATTCTACTCATTAATCAGTGTGAGAACCAGGCAGACGTTATAACTGATTCAAAAGAGAATCCAAAGAACAAACACATTTGTAGATCAGAACAACTGAAATGAATGTACAAATGTAAGCAAAACATTTTTTTCCACAGTAGAGCAAAAGAAGTCAATTGAACTTCTACTTAACTAGACAGAATTTACATGTCTACAGACAAGAAATATTTTATATTAATATTAGTTATTTATGACTTACAGAGTTGTAAAAATAGTTTCCTGTTGAAATATCTTCCAGATAATGCATAGTTTACCACTTAAGCACAAATTTTTCTTTATACCATCATTTCGTAGATGGCGAAATCAAGGTTTAGAGAAGACAGGTTCTTGAATGAGTGATATTCATTTATAGGGGAAGTCACTGTATTATGAGAGGGAGGAGATATCCGAGTTAGTAGAAGCAAGATGTGTGAAATGTCTATACCTCCAGAACCTTGT
>NW_006436298.1:40161078-40165063 GCF_000325575.1 Pteropus alecto
GTTCAGGCAAATCAGGCAAAGGATCCAAAAGAAATGACTGTTCATGGTCCACAACAGATTCCCAGTGGGAACCCTTCTCCAAACACATGACATTCTAATGAAAAAAAAAAAAAAGCACAAACTATACAGATGGTACTTAGAGCCGCATTAATTTTTTACCCATAGTTTCACCTCATATGAAAGCCTGGAGAGGAGATTGGAAGGGGTTTGCGTGGCAGATAAAGAATGAGGCATAAAAGAGTTACTCTGAGTCTCTAGGCAAGAGAGCTTCTGAGTTACTACTTGTTCCTCTGGCTCTAATACAAGTCTAGATAGATAACAAACTGTGTAAGTGCATGTTGTTATGTCATTGCTGCCTGGAAGAAAGCTAGGTAGGACAGGGATACACAGAACCTTATTTTCCTGATGTTCTCTGGTAGGTCGTCTCAAGGCCGGAGCAATTGCTTAGATGGTTCACATCCCTGCCACTTGCTAAAACCTAGGAAGGTTGAGCCAACTCAGAGGAGGTGGAGAGAATAAAAGAGAGAGCATAAATGACAGGCCGATGGACACAAAACATTCAAACACTAATTTGTCTAACTCCCGGTTGTGTTCCTAACTTCTCTACTTCTCTGTTTGCCCTGTTTCTTTTAAAATGCAGAGTGCTAGAGGTCCACAGTGACTTTGATTGCTTTCTGTAATGGGTTGTATATCAGTATCCAGTGTCTTTTTACTGAGTCATTTGGCAGAATTGATATTGACTATGATTAGTGATAATCTCTGCTCTGTGCTATTACTTTGGGAGGAGTTTTCATGCAAAGTGACTTCATGTAGAGTATAAACTGAAAGCAGGTTTCCATTGTGTGAGGCCAGAAAATGTCCAGAATGGCATCATCAGATACCATCCTCAGTGTCTTGTTAGAAAAACATAAGTTAAAAAAAAAAAAGACAATGAGCAATGAGTTGGAAGTCTTGGATATTGTCCCAGGCCTTGAATATCATTAGCTTATCTGCGTCTCCATTTTTCTCATTAATAAAATAAGGATAATAGCATTAGACCTATATAGCTTCTATAGTTATTTCCATGAGAGAATATAAAATGGAAAAAATATTTCACATTTAAGAAGTGGTGCTATTACCAACTACAGAAATGCAAGTTATGAAAATGTCCTTAACAAGCAGAGAGGCAGAGGAAAACTCAGGTAATCTAGATGTTGGATAATTCAGAATGATCCCTAAAAATACCTATTGTCCAAGTGTGTGAGTTGAAATTTTTTTCCATTGCAGGTGCCCAAACATTAATTCAAATGATGTCAAGCAAAAAAGGACTTTTTTTGGTTAGGATACCTGAAAATACCAGGGGTAGATGTGGTTTCAAGTGTGACTTGATCTAATGGTTTAAATGTCACTATCAGGACCTGGTCCTCTCCTGGACCTCTCCCTGTCCCACCTCTTTCTCTCTTCATTTCTAGACTCTGCCTTCCTTTGCATCGGTTTCATGCTCAAGCAGGTTTTTCAGACCATATAGCAAAATAACTGTTAGTCACTTTGGATTTACATTGTTCTGGAGACAGATATAATTGGTTCTACTTGGCTGTTCAGACCAATTTTTGGTTTTAAGCCCATCCTTAGGGCCGGGATCATAGTAGCCTCAGAGATGCCATGTGGATTGAGGAGGAGGAGGAGAAGATGTAGATCCTAAAAAAAATATATATATCTATATATATCTATATATATATAGCGTACTTGTAACAGAAGAGCAAATTTTGGTAAGGTAGAGTTGGAAATACTTTGGGAGTATTTGTGATTGAAATTAGCTTGAATTATCCAAATCGACTAGCTATGACAATCAACATTGCAACTTATAAAATGTACATCAATTAAACATCATTCTCATTTTTTTATGATGTTAGGGAGATTGAGGTCCAGAGGAAAAAATTACTTGGAATTAGAATAAGAGTTCTATCAGAAATACTTCTTGAGGGAATTATGGAATGAAAATTCAGTTGAATTTTAAAAATGTATTTGTCTAATGGAATAATGGGCAGTTCTAGAGGTAATGATATAAACTTATCATTTACCTGTTTACCCCTGATATTCTGAAAAATGGGACTTATGTTTAAAAAAATGTGGACTCAATTTATCCTCCCCTTTTTTTGAGAAGATTTCATGAAGTTGGCTGTTTTATTAATTAATTCAAAAATTATTTATGGAGATCTACATACAAGGCACTATATATCCCAGGAAAAATAATTCAGCCCTGGTCTTGCTCTATTTTAGTATGTGTTTTCCTGATTTTTTAAAAAAAATGATATTAATGATGTGAGTAGTCAATTCATAAAAGATGAAAATTATCAGGCATATGGCAAGTTGCTTAACCTCATTAGTAAATAGAAAAATAAAAATTTAAATAAGATTCTTTTTTGGCTCATCAAATTGGCAAAAAAACCCTCTGATAACATTAGAGGAGGTAATAGTGTGTATAAATTATGTATTCATCATAAAGGAAAATTTTACAATCTGTTAAAATTTTAAGTATACACAAGAACTCATATATAAGAATGCTTATTGTGATATTGTTTTTTAATAGGAAAAAAAACCTAAATAACTAAGATTTTAGCAAGGGAAGAATGCTCAAAATGGTCAAATAGGCTAAAAACATTCACACTTAGGAATGTTACACAGCCATGAAAAAGATTGAGGTATATATGCTCATCTTCAGAGGATGTGGCAAAAGGAATTGGTGGATGGAGTGAGAGTTGGGGAGCTTGATATTTACCTGCGTTGTTTGAAGAGTTTATAAGAGTGTTCTCGTTTGCTACTTATTCAATTAAAATTCAATTAATTTTTAAATTGGAAAGATACATACAGCTACGAATATAATGTACTAGGTTTCTCTAGCAATCAATTTATCATTGACTATCTATATAAAGAACTTTACATTTTCATGTAATTTTATTCTTTTCATAAATGTATTGAATTAAACATATCATTTTATATTATTGTAAGACCTATACCAAATAAGATTGAAAAATCTGTGCTCGCCAATACAATAGCCACATGTGATTTTTAAAATTTTAATTTACATTAATTAAAATTATATAGAATCGAACATTTATTTTTCAGTTGCACTCTCTTTATTTCAAATGCTCAGCAGCCACATGTGATTAGGGGCTACTGTTTTGGACAACACAGATATAGAACATTTCCGTCATCACAGAAAATTCCATAGGACAGTGCTGATCTAAATTATTTTCCAGGTTATCTCCCATTTTTTGGAAACTGGGTTGCTTTTGAAAACATAAAATATATTAACTCGGACCAATGAAAGGGAAAAATCCATATATTTACATCTGTCATTATCTAACATTTCTAAAGTTAACTGGTGCTAAAATAAATTTTTTCCCAAACCCTTGAAGAATTTAGTATTTGGAGATGCTCAGATTTCTAGTGTTGTTTGAGTCAAACCTTTTTTTCTTAAAGTTGCCCCAGACTCCCATAAGACTCCTCATAAGTGCACCGTGTGAGGGATGAGGTGTAGTATTAGGGTCCACCTTGTGCCAGGACAGAATTAGTCAACTTTCCTGGAACTTTATAAATATGAAAAGCAACCAGCCCCCTGTGGGAGAGATTTACTGCCTTTGCTCTTGTGGCCACAATGGAAAGCATGTGTATTTTCAATGAGTTGATTCATGTATACTCTCCCACTAGAGCTTTGGGTTTTGTGAATTTTAATTGTGCATTTTCTAGGAGATTCTGTCTTTGCTGGGTTGTAACTCTTGTGAGTGCAGAGTGAAAATTCCTGGGTTAATAATATCTTTAGCTCTAAGAGAGTCTGCAGGATAATGGGTATAATCATGGCGGATATGGCCATGTCAAGAAAACAGTGGTAACTTCAAACTCAGGGAGGGAGAGATTTAATACAGAGAGTAAGAGTTTACACAACCTTTGTGAGGGTGGGAAGTGGGATAGGGTATAGGCTAGGAAAGTTGCTTTCAGGAAATCT
>NW_006436298.1:40165107-40174001 GCF_000325575.1 Pteropus alecto
GCAAACATTTCAGTCACCAGTCTGCCTATGTTCACACACCTGCATGAACTGCTGCTGGAGAAATGTGGCTTCTTTTCTTTCTCATCCTTTCAAGTTGTGCATAACTGCCTGACCCTGATGGAATATAGTTGGAGCCCCACTGATGTGGAAGTCTGGGAAATGTAGTTTCCAGGCTTTCTGCTCCTTTCTGAGGAATAGTGGAGAGTTGTGGAGGCAGGAACGACAGAGTGCCACAAACCCATCCCGCAGGCACTAACTATCTCACCCTGTATCCAAGAGCATTACCACTGCGTGTGTGCTGGGAGCTGGGCGGTCCTTCCAATGTCTGCAGTAGAACATGTTGGATTGTTTCTAGGATCTCTTCAGTAACTGTGAATGATTAAGATGAGAATTTAGAGAGTCAGAGGATTTTGAAGGCTTTTAAGGGTTACTTAGTTCAATTGATCCCCAAACTGGCTGCCTCTTAGTGCCACTAAGTGTTCTAAAAATCCAAATTCTTTCATCCTACCTCAGAACTGCTGAAGCGGAATCTCTGTGGTGGGAGTTAGGGGTGGGGGCTAGGAAAGAGAGCTCTGGGGCTCATTAGATATGGATGGTGCTGATCAGGCAACAGTTCTTGGACCAGCATTTGGGAGACTGATAAAAACATTTTTCCATAGTTCTAGAAGGCTATACAAATTTGTCTTAGAATGAAGAGAATCTATCCTCTGCTATAACTATAAATCCTGGTTTTAGAGTGGAAAAGGATAGTCAGATGCCAGTACATAGTCATAACCTTGGAGATTCCAACGGTTGCAAATCATGAGGGCAAATCATTGATCTGAACTTGGTCCCTGACAACATGAAGACACCCGAAGAAGTGAAATGTTAATAAAACCTTATGTGTTGGTAAAGTTTCATTTTTCAGGATGAAGGAAAGGGACATGAAATATTCTGAAATTAATTATATCAGTAATAAATATATTTTCTCCATTGTTAAAAGGCTGACTATAAATAAGTACTACTGTCATTGCAAATATAAGACACAAAACATACTGATGATGGCACTATTTTTTTTATTATAAAAATATGTATTAAGCTAAGGTCAATTCTAAGACACAACTTGTTTCTGTAAAAGGTGCTCAGAAAACTTAGGAGGGAGCAGGTGTTGGTTGCAATGATATGGCAGGCACATTAAAAATCCTTTTGTGTGATTAATTGGATGTTCTCTGGGAGCGTGAAATATGAACTGATTTCTAATTTTTGTAAGGGCTCTGATTAATTTGTGAGGTTGCTGGAATATATAATTTGCAGTATTTTTTATAACTAAAAGCGGAGGCGACTTGGTAAAGAAAACAAGGGTTAGGTCTCTGTCACATCCTGTTTCACAGCCTAAATAAATTTGCAGAGCAAATGTGTGCTGGCTGGGGTATCTTGCGCTCAAATCTTTTTCTCTTTAGCTTTTTTTGTTTTCGTTTTATTTTTTGTGTTTGTCTTCTTTTAAAAGAGCTTTATTGAGTTATAATCGATATACATATTTTTTGTATACAATTTCTTGCACCGTCATCTTGCACAAAGGTTTTAAAAATAAATTTTTGCCAAAAGAATGAAACCATGTGAAAGTCATTCAGCCAGGTAAATTCTGAAATCAGACTTGCTGAAACAATAAATTTGATAAATGATGCTATTTACAATTGATGAAATTTTCTTTTATGAGTCTGTATTCAGAATGGAAAAATCTGTGAACTTTAAATATATGTGGAAATTGGCTGGCTTTGTAACATGGGCTTTGAGCCATTGGACTTTGAGGGTTTTAAAAATATTCATTTCCTCTCATGTCAAATAAAAGAAAATTCTAGACAGTGATATAAACATGGGCACATAAAGAGAAGGAGTTTGAACACTTTACACCACAAAGAAATTGTAGACATGAACTGACACTGGAACTACATGGAATGTAGGCGGAAGCAAAGTATTGAAAGATTAATCAAATTGGCAAAATTGTCTTATTTCAAGTTCAGATTTCTATATCTAAATCTGCCAAACATCAGTTTGATTTTAAGATCTTACTGTTTGAGGCAAGGAAAAGGAAATTTTTGGCTAATCTATCAGAGAAGACAATTGGATTAACCAAGATAGTCTCCATGACAATAGTTGCAAAAATGCAACATGACTTTTTAAACTCAGTATTTAAAAAATTCCTAATTTATGGGAGTCAATAACAGAGCCTGAACATCCGATAAATCCTATGAACATTTTATTCATAAAAATAGACATCTTATCTATAAAATTTCACATATGATTCAGGAAGTTCACAGAAGTTCCTTGTTGTAAAGGATTAGAAAATAATCTTAATTGTTAAAATGAGATTTAATGTTTCACATTGTCCATCCCCAAAGTGGGATTTTCCCTGTTAAAAATGACAAAGAATACTCTCAAAATTAGGTAGTAATAAAATATTTTTATTATGCCTTCATATATTATGCTATTTTTAAAAAAGTGAAGTCTTCATTCCTATTTAAGATAAAAATATTATTAAAGTAATCAAGAGTTTTGACTTTGGGCTTTGGATAAAACTGAAGTTGAATTTTGGCACCACTGCATCCACTTATGTAGATTCTCAAGTGGTGTTTCTTAAGTATTAGTGTGTCTGAGAACCAGCTGAGGGTTATTTCAATGACAGCTTCCTGTGTCCAAGCCCTCAGAGAGTCTGACTTTGTAGATTTTGGGTGGGTTCTACAATCTGTGTTTTAACAAGGGCTCCAGGCAATTTTTATGCTCCTCTGACCACATCCTGAATAACACCGATTTGAAGCCCCTGAAACTCTTGATTCACCTTTTTTTTTTTTTTTACTCTTTTCTATCTTTTAATTTGCCTATGGCACTCTACCTCTATTTATTTTCGATTTTAATGTGTCTAAATATCAGTGATTTTTCTCTCTTATATTTTATTCTAGATTTCTATTAAGGCTCTTCCATCGTATTATTTTCTCTGACTCCCTCTTCTCTTTTCTCTGATTTTACCTTAACAGAACTGTTTTATAGAATTTATTATAAATTATATTTATTAAATATATGCCAGTTTAATGGACTTTTCTTAAGTTAAAGCATAGGTGAAACATTTCTTTTTCTTTAAATGTGACAACATTTCAGTTAGGTTGCTTTTTTACATATGTGTTCATGTATTTGTTGTCTTCCTACTTTCTTTAAAATATTTACATATCCCTAATTTAAGGATTGCTGAAGAAAAAAACCAGGTAAGTAAGAGCTTAAGATGACTCTGCAGCAGGACCAAGGCTGGGTTATAGTCCTTTATAATTTGTTCCAGAGGAAGCTGGGAACATCTGCTGACAATTGAGACTTTACTCCCTTTTCTTATCAGAGACAAAGAAAAAGAAAGTAGATTTGTTTCCTTTGAAAGGTCTGTTAATTTTTTCCTAGGAAATTAGGTTACAATCTTGTAAAAAAAAAATCAGTTGACTCTAATCTGCCTACAAAAAGTTAAAATATAAATTACTTAGCTCAGTATTTGATATATAATAGACTGCAATAAGTATTGAATAAAAAACTTCTGGCACAATGTTATTTCTATTTGGATATATGCCAAATATTAGGTACAGATTTAACATATAAAAGAAAGTGAAATATGAAATATATCTGTACTAGTGATCATTTATATGTGCTAAGATTTCATTCTCATGTGTTTATTGGTCCAAGATTGGGAAGCTGCCGAGCTTAGCGGTTAAGAGCTATGGAGTCAACTGGACCTGAGTTAAGTGCTAGGTCTGCTGCTATGTAATACGAGATCTGAGCAAGTTAGTGTGCTTCTCTTAGCCTCAACTTTTTTTTATGGGTAATGGGAATAATAATAGTAGCTACATTATTGGTATTTTTTGAAGATTCAATGAGATGTGCAATAGAGCATTATGTACTTTGCCTGTAGTAGTGTTAGATAAGTAGAGCTATTATTGTTTTATCTGAACACAGAACATTTGTTAGTTCTCACAAAATCTATGCTTAGGAAAAGAAACCATGTAAATTATGAATTATCAGCTTTTACAATAATCCTCATTAAAAATTAATTCTCATTTAAAAAAATTAACAATCAAGATTTATTTACAATGCTTAGAATGTCCAAACAAAACCATCAAATAGCTATATTATTTAAAAATCTTCACTTTATTAAATACAATACATAGCAAATACAACCACACAGTGTAACTTCTACCAAAGATGCATAGCTTTCAGTGGGAAGTATGTGCGCTCGAAAACTACCACTTGGTAGAGAGAGGACAAACAAAAGGCAATGCTCAAAGAGAAACAGCAACAAGAGCCTGTGTGAGCTGGAGTCAAATAAGAGTTCCGTTGGTTCTGGAAGGTCCACTTCTTGGACCTAGTGTCTTATCAGGCCTCATTCTAATACCTGCCTTTGAATGCATCTGATACTGTCTAAAAAGTTTTTTTTTTTTTTCCGTTAAACTAGTTTGGGTATGTTTTTTTCTTTGTTGCAACCACATAATTAACTTCTGAAAGCAAGCACTCACCAAATGCTAGTTTCCCTTTTATTTTCCTGAAAAGATTCATGAAATCATAATAGGGTTTAAAAGGCATTAGTAATATTATAGTCTCATTGTAAGGGTGTGTGTGGAAACTGAGGTACGCACAGATAACATGTTTGAACAGCACGTTTAATATTATATGAGAGCTAGCAGAGTCCAACTTAAACCCAAGTACTCTGGAGGCTTACCAAACTGCGTGAAACAAATAACAGGTGTGTGTGTGTAAAGGTAGACAGGGTGGAGGTGTAGGAGCAATGTTTAAGTATTTTAAACTGATTTTTTTTTTTTTTATATAACCTGTCAAAATGCATTACAGGCTTTTGTACAAGATGTGGAATGCTTCATTTGGGATCAGTTGCCTCTCTCTTATTCTTGGTGAGGTTGGCTGATGGTTAGTTGAACCTATTATATTACATGAAAATACTCTTTGAAAATATATTCAGGTTCTTTGGACTATAAATGGCCTTAATTATAAGCTTTAGAATTTCTAGTGAGTTAATAAAGATTGGCCCCTTACATTAAGTAATTTCAGTAATCACAATCAGAATCACTGAGAAGTCTCTTTTTTTCCTCTATTTCAGGGTTTCCAAACATTGAAGGCAAATTCCAGAAGAGATAATCCTGTTTACCATGAAACCCAAGAACAGAAATTTAGAAGCATGCATTCTTCAGGCTTGAAGATGCTCAGTTTTCCTGCATTTAAAGAACTAGTCCTGAAAACATTTCTGGCTATATGGAACTTTTTCTTTCTTCAATATTTGTTTTAGTACCTTACTCTCCCTCGGGAAACAATAATGACATCCTGAAGATATGGCGACATGGGTCTGCTTCGGTAAGTCTGGGAACCGATATTGTTTACGGAAGGGGTAGGTGTTGTGTGGGGATGGAGTCCTGAGTCGACTCAGATAATATTTGGCCCACTTGGGAAATGGTTTCTCCAGTGACTTCCACAACATTTCAAATTTTATTTCTTTGTTGAATTAAATCGAATTCCAAAAATATTTATTGAACATCTATTAAAGGTACAGTGTTGGTAAGGATTGGGGATTGGGTAATGTTCTATAGAAATGAACAGTACATATTTTCCACCCACAAGAAATGTAGAACCTAGAAGTTTACTTAATGGTGTTTCTGATCCAATTTTTTTTTTTTTTTTTTTTTTGTGATCGATGTCCTCACCCTTGAATGACATGAGAGTCACTTGGGGAGCTGTAAAAACTCCCCAATGCTCCAGGCTGTTCTCCAGACAAATTAAGTCATAATCTCTGGGGGTCATGTTCAAGCATCAGTAGTTAATGCTCTCCATGTGATTTCAATGGGCAGCCAATCAGTATTTCTTGAATGACTACAGGTGTGTTCAGATACTGACCTTGTTAACTCCTGGAGCAGTCGGGCAAGGCCTGGAGTAGGTAGATGGAGCCCACAGCCTGTCACCTCTAGCCATAAGCATCCCCCACCGGTAAGCTGTTAAAATAGCATTTTCTATGTTCTATGACATCAGGAAGGTTGGGGAGCACAGAAATGTCATTTAAACCTTATGATAACCCTATAGGATAACCATTTTTTTTTTCAAATTTTATAGATGAAATATTTAAAGCTTTGAAAACAGAGAATTGGCTACTAAAATCACAGGGTAATTCACATAGCTAATATTTGGACCACTCTTTTAAAGTGTAGCTTCTTAAGTATATTATGATGCAGAATGTGAAAAATACTGTGGAGTGATGCAAATAAAATCCAGTGGGATCCTAGAGAAATAGACATTGATTCTGGTCTAGTGTGATCAGGAAAGGCTTCCTGATCTTTGAAGAATATGTGGATTTCTAAAGGTAAAAATGCAATGTTACCATAGGTTTATGTAATAAATAATGATCTTATTTGACTATAAAATAAAACATTAGGAGCTTATCTTTCCTGGATCCATAGTAGAATCATTTGAGAAGCTTTCAAAATATATTGATGCCAGAGTCCCACCCTACACCTTAAATCAGACTACTGGGATAGGACCCAGTGGGATAATGTGGAAGGAAGCGGGAGGAAATACAACTGGTTTGGGGTTAGATTTCAGAGAATATAGAATGTGAAACTTATGTGATTTATCACTTAGGTAACAGCAGGGCAGGGAAGGCTTTTTAGGAGGACAGTAATAAAGCAATCAACTTATAAACTCTGTCCAGCTCCCTACTATCTTCTGTTTTGTTATTTATTTAGAGGATATCGAGAATGCCCAGTGGAAGAGGTTTTAAATCCAGGAGCATCTCAGAATTCTCTGGGAAGTCTTTTTAGTTACACCCTCTTTCTCTAGTGTTGGCACTATGCCAGAGTCAGTCCTGAGGAAGTCTGGATAGTTTCACAAACTGTATTCAAAGACAACACCTTCTCTGACCTCCTCCAATTTTAATATATCCAATTAGGGGACACAGACCATGAAGTTAGGGAGCAGTCTATAACACCACCGTTATTCCAGAGGCCAGTAGTGGAGACAGAGATTATATGACCCACACAGCCTAAAATATTTACTAGTTGGCTCTTTATGGAAATAGTTTGCCAACAATTATTTTAGAATATTCCTCAGATAACTTACTTTTTTAAAATTTAATATTAGAACCCTAGGTAGATTAAGATTTGTTTGAACTTTGGTTCCATGAATAACTTTTGACAATTTGAGAATGAATTGTCTTACATAAACAAGTTTTATCTTTACAACAAAACTATTTCAGACATTGTCCCCCCTTTTTTTTATCCCTTCAAGATTTCAGATCTGATATTTGATCAAGGAAAGAAAGTTAAAAAAATGCCTCTTCAGTGACACCAAAACATGGGGAATCCATTATCATTTTTATTACTTGTGGACTGCTTATGGAGTATCTGTATTAGGGGTTCGTTATAGCTGCTCATTTCTGGGTGATGGGTTGTGAAATCAAAAATTTTCAGAGATAAACGTAAAGAATATGATTTACTTGTTCATGAGCATATCATAAAATCCTCAGTTAAATCACATTTTATGACTGTGTCCTCCAAGTTTTTAATATAGCCTTTGATTACCTCATAGTTATAAAGGCTGACTTTTTTTCCTATGTGGCAGTAATTTATAGTATCTTTTAAGTGAACAATATTTACCAAGTGCTATCAAACAAGATAAAGATATATTTGACTGTGTCTTTATAGCAGTGTAGATAGCTAGAGAAAATATTTTCACTACTTATGATTTCACTACATGACATTAGAGTCCTATGAAGTAGAAATCTGAAACGATTTTTCTGCTGTTATACCGCTATTTGTTCCCTGCTTTCTGTGTTTTCTAAGGCCATTTTAGATGTCTTCTTTGAAAGGAAAAAATGCCTCAAAATATGGTTTTCTTTAAATGCAGCTTAAATGACTGTATTCCAAATGCTGGAGAATTTATCTGCCAATCACGTGTGATATATTGAATCTCGCCATGGCTTATGTTCACAGTGTGAAAAACTACATAAAATAATAACTTGAATAATAACTTGTAGATTCATTGTGGTTTCATAATTTAAAAAATTGGATCCAGAATGTATTACAAAATATAAAAATATCAGTTAGAATTTATAGTTTCCCAAACATCTTTGTATACATTATTTCAGTTGATTATAATATGAAATATACAAAGCAGGTATAATCATCTTAATCCTACAAAGAAAGAAAATGAGGCTCTAACAGGCTGAGCAGCTTCCTCACTGACATGGTTTGTGAGTGGTCGATTGAATTAGAACGAAGGTCTTCTAATTCCCAGTCCAGAGATTGTTCTGCTACACTATGCTTGCTACCTTATTCCTTATTAAGGAAAAGATTCCTTTGTCCTATAAATGGTAATGTTCTTGCTAAACCAAGGAATGACTTCTATATATTAAAAGTCAGGAATGCAATTATATCACATGTGTTGCTTTTCCCTTCACCCAATCAATGGTCCTAGATCTCTAGATCTCAGCTGTCTAATGGAGTTGATTTATATATAATTTTCTGTTTGAATTTGGTAGAAAAATATTAAATGAAAGTGATCTATGGGGAGTGGAAACCTGTAACCCCCATTGTGGAGTTAGAACAAATCATGCAGTGTAGTTAGGACTGTTTCTGTATTGATCTTTTTCAGCAGCACTGAACTTCAGACAATACGAACGTCACTAAAGTTTTGCTTAACATCTGAGGCAGAGTAGGTTTTCACAACTGACTCATGTAATTAACTACGTAGAATGTACTGAGGTAGCAAATAATAATTTATCACCCAACAATCTGCAAATATTAGATAAGTGAAACAGCATCTATTACCTTGGATCTGTATTATATTAACAGTGGAGTGTTTATTTTTAAACACTCCATTTGAGCTATTGG
>NW_006436298.1:40174035-40196316 GCF_000325575.1 Pteropus alecto
CAAATTTTTGATCCTGGTGTGTTAGTCAGTGCCTATGGCTACAGATCACCACAGGTAAGGTATTATGTTGGGGAGAATCCTGTTCTCAAACTTCCTCAAAATGGTGCATTTCCAGTGCTCTTTCTGTTGACTCTGTACTTGTGCTTTCTCTCACTCTTCTGTGATTCACCTTTCTTTGCTTTCTGAGACACACTCCCTTTTCATCTAGCCTATATGCTTGTTGCACTGAGACCCTACTGATTTTGCAAAGGGACAGAGAACTGACTTTGTTGAAATTACCTTGAAATTCACCCTCTCTTTGTCTCCCATGCTCGATATGTCTAGTTTCAACTGTGACCTTCTCCACATTATTCTCTTTTTTAAAACAAAAAAAAAACAAAAACATATATTTAAGATGTATAATATGATTTGATATACATATAGTGAAAGGATTATTACAGTCCAGCTAATTAACATCTCTCCTCATTTAGCTACCATTTTTTTTTTTTTTTTTGGTGATAAATACACCTGAAATCTATTTCCTTAGCATATTTCCAGTGTTCAATACATATTATAATTATAGTCATCATGCATGTACATTAAATCTCTAAATGTATACGTCCTGCTTAAGTGTAACTTTGTACCCTGTGACCAACATCTTCTCATTTCTTCCAACTTCCCAGGCCCTGATAACCACTGTTCTACAGTCTGCTTTTATGAGCTCAACTTTTTTTGTTTGTTTGTTTGTTTTTTAGATTCCACATATTATTGAGATCATACAGCATTTGTCTTTCTCTGTCTGGCTTGTTTCACTTCAGTAATGTCCTCCAGGTTCATCCATGCTGTTGCAAATGGCAGAATTTCCTTCTTTCTCATGGCTGAATAATATTCCATTGTATGCATAGTAAACAACATCTTCTTTATCCATTCATCCATTGATGGACACTTTGTTTCCATATCTTGCTATTATGAATAATGCTACAATGATCTTGGGAGTGCACATAGCTCTTTGAGATACTGATTTTATTTTTTTTCAGATAAATATCCAGAAATGAGATTGCTGGATCATATGGTAATTCTATTTTTAATTATTTGAGGAATCTTCATACTATTTTCCATAATGGCTATGCTAGTTTACATTTCTACCAACAGTGTACAAGTGTTCCCTTTTCTCCACATCTTCACTAACACTTATCTTTTGTCTCTTTGATAATAGCCATTCTAACAGGTATGAAGTAATATCTCATTATGTTTTGATTAGCATTTCCCTGATGATCAGTAATGTTGAGCATCTTTTCATATATTTGTTGGCCATCTGTATGTCCTCTTTGGAGAAATGTCTATCCAGATCTTTTGCACATTTTTTAAATTGGGTTATTTGTTTTCTTGCTATTGAGTCGTTTGAATTCCTTATACGTTTTGGCTTATGAACCCCTTACCAGATAGGTGGTTTGTAAGTATTTTTTTCTTATTCCATAGGTTGTCTCTACACTCTGTTGATTGTTTCCTTTGCAGAAGATTTTTAGTTTGATAAAACACCAGTTGTCTATTTTTGCTTTTTTTGCCTATGCTTTTGGGGTCATATCTAAAAAAGCATTGCCCAGACCAATGTCAAGAAGCTTTTCCTCTGTTTTATTCTAATAGTTTTATGGTCTCAGGTCTTACATTTAAGTCTTTAATCCATTTTGAATTGATTTTTGCATTTGAAGTGAGATAATGGTCCACTTTCATTCTTCTGCATGTGGAGAACCAATTTTCTCAACACCATTTATTGAAGAGATTATCCTTCCTCAGTTGTATGTTCTGGCACCTTTGTGGAGGATCAGTTGATCATAAATGTGTGGGTTTATTTCGGGGCCCTCTCTTTTGTTCCATTGATCTACATGTATGTTTTTATGTCTGTATCATGCTGTTTTGGTTACTATAGCTTTGTAGTATATTTCAAAATCTCTGCCATATCTGAGTCTGGTTCTGATGCTAGCTTTGACTCTTCAAAATGTGTTTTTTTTGCCATTTAGCATGTCTCGTAATTTTTCATTGAAAGCCAGCCATACTCTGGCTAGGAGTTAGGCTGTGTTTATTGTTTGCTATAGCTGTGGTGCCAGAGGCTAAAATTGTCCCTAGTGTCCTTGGTTTTGTCTTCTCTCTTTTCTTTGGGTATCCCTAGAGATACATTAAATAGAGTCTAGGTCTTGGAATTCTTTTAGGTGTAATTCCATGTTCTGATAAGGAAGCTCTACCGAGGTAGTAGAAAGATGTGGGTAAGGGAGAGCATCGTCATCCCCATGATTCTCTGACTTTTAGTCAGCCTGAATAAGGTGTTTCTCTTCCTCCAGGTCAGTTCTGGTCTTTACCTAAAGGGTGGGCCTTGTTAAGAAAGGCGAAGGAGGAGAAAGAAAATGGCTGAAAGGGGGAACCATACCAGAGGAGAATTGTGTACAAATTGAGGAGAATGCCATCTATCCCTTGACCATCTGAATTTGTAGAATGAAATTGCCCATCTCATTAAAAGATACCTCCATTTATCAAGTTGTTTTCACCAAAACCCAAAGAGGTTTCATGACTGGTTTATTTCTCTCACATCCCACATTCAATCTACTGGGAAGTTCAGACTGCTCTATCTTTGAAATGTTTCTAGGATTCAACTATCTCTTACTAGCTCTGCCACAGAGCAAGTCTCCGTCCTTATTTAGCTACATGATTGCCAGGGCTTGCTGATTGCTTTCTCCTTTGTCTTTCTTCTAAATAGCATTCTTATAATTGAGGCCCTCTCATAATGACCTACAGTCATACACAGTATGGCCCTGCACCATCTTTCTCATTTCTCTCCTTCCACTCTCCTCTCCACTCTGTCTTCTCCAGCTGGTCCCACTAGCTTTCTTCCTATTTCCTAACCTATGCCACATATGCCTCTACCTCAGAGCTTTTTCATTTACCCGTCCTTCTTTCTGAAATGTTTTTTACTTATATATATTCATGACCAGTTTTCTTTATTCACTTCTCTGCTCAAATACCTTATTAAAGAGGACTTCCTTGACTACACTTAAAAAAAAAAAAAATCAATCTCTCATCTCTCTCTGTATCAATTCATACTTTGCTTTATTATTCTTCTTAGTACTTAGTACTACTTAGCATAATATATATGTTTATTGTTCATCTTCTCTTACTAGAATGTATGTGTGACAAAAACAGTCTTTTACTACTGAGTCAGTGACAAAAAAATACATACTTTGTTTATGGATGGAATCTTCTCAGCCATAACAAGTTCAGTAATACAGATGCGTTTATGTTGATAAACTGAAGATAAGCACTCAAATGATGTGGAAGGAAGATGTTATCTCTGTAAAAAAAAGACAAAGGTCAGTTATAATGGGAATTTGAAATTTTAAGGTCCAGACTTCACTTTTCACCTTCAGTTTAAAAGTAAAACTAATCACAATCAAACCTTTTCTAAGTTTTTTCTTTTGCTTAGATTAAGAAGAGAAAGGAACTTTAGTGAAAGCTAATCAGAAAGGGAATTTCAAATATAGCCTAAACTAATTCTAGATCCGAACTTGAAATTAACTTCAAATTCCATTACAGTATTAATATTTAGTATCTATGTAGCACTGTATTGTCCAGAGCTTCATAATCATCTGAGTTATGCCCTTTCACCACTTTTAAAATTCCGTTTATTCATTGTCAAGTTCCAAGAATCTTGTTTAGTAACTGATATTTCATTTTACTGACAGTACTCTGATACTGCAGGGGAAAAAAATCTTAGCCTCTTGAACTATTTCTCAATAGGGGCATGGTCTCTACTCCTACAGTTTAAGAAGTTATATTTTTATGTCTGTGCCACAGCTGTGCTAAAGCTTAAAATAAGAATTTAGCAACATGCTGACTTACCAAATAGATTTTATAGTAGACACCGACTTGTAAGGACTTGGTGCTCTGGTAAAATTAAATAGTAAACGAATGCTTAGCATTCTCAGTGCTCCTGCCATAGAGCTTTGCACTTTATTCTCTGTTAAGGGCAGAGAGGGTTGAAAATTATATGAGGCCCTGAGCAGTTCTGTGAAGATAAAAGACACCATCCCTAACATTATTCATGAAAAAAATATGAAAGGTCATCTATCTCTCTTTAAGGCTCATTTGGTGCACTTTTAATGAGTGATGGATGAACTGCAAAGGGTTCCTTGCAGAGAGGCTGTGTCTTGTGAAAGTTTGGATGACTGTTACATCTCTGAAACATATCCAAACATTTTGCTAGTCTTTATCCATTATGGATTTTCCCGCTGATGGACTTTAGACCATTCATTTCCTCTTTTTCTTGGCATTTAGGAAATTTTATTTCTCTCAAGCCTTTCAGCTAATTCTTTTATTTCCACACTTTTTTTTGGGGGGGGGGGTTGCTTGAGGTAAATGATGGCTTCCCAGGACTAAATAAATGCAGCGACTATTGCTTAGGCTAAGATTTTGTTTATGTTTCTTTTTATGTTCTCTACCTTGGTCTAATCTTTTCATTGGCTTAGCTGATTACTCTTCTCTACATTTCATTACTTTCCTTCATTCCCGTTTTCTCCTCTCTAACAGTTCCACTCTGTTCTACTTAAGGTTACCTCACTTGGCCATACTTCATTTCCTTTACATTTCCAAATAATCTTGATTTGCCTTCCCCCTCCAGTTTATTCTGTTTACTTGCAGAGGAATGGAAATGGGAAAGTACCTATCTTGTAGTGGTCAAGAATTCTGTAAGATCAACTCATTATAGAGGGAGGAGAATCTAAAATCAAAAGAACTTACTTGGAAATGGCAGTGCTTTTGGCTTAAGGGCCAAACATGTAAGCTGGAACTGCAAAGTGGGTGAGAATGGGGGAAAGCAAAGTCAGTGACAGGTATCAAACGGTATATAACTGTTGCAATTGAAAGAAATTGGGAATGGGATGCATGTTTAAAATAAATAACATTTAAGAAAGAAGCTGGTTCACATCAAGCTACAAATGAGATTAGGCTTGAGAGCCAAAGTAGTCTCATGAATAAAATGTAAGCATGGAGATCTGGCATTCAGTCACTTTGGGTCCTCAAGAGGGTTACTTAATTCAGGCACGCGGCTAACCGCCGAGTGAGTATGACTCACTTGCTCATGGCGGGCAGGCTCTACAAGCTCTCATTAGGGGTCTGTAAAGCAAATGGGGCCAGGTCTCAAGTCTCTGGTTTTCCCTCCTTGGCTCAGACTCTCACCAGTGTGGTGGGATGCCAATACAGTGAGACCAAGGTAAACAGAGCTCAAATGCTGGCATTTGGCAGCCTTTCCACCTAGAAATCAAATCCAGGGGCTGTGAAACAGGACGAAGGAAGTCGAACTTACTAAGAGAAGGGAATCATGGAAATACTGAGATTAGATGTTTCCAGAAGTGATTTAGAACTCAGCTTTTAAAATTTTCATTGTATGTATTCTTTTGTTCTTTATAAGAAAAAGAGGCAGCTGATTGCACGCATAACTATCAAATTGTTCAATGCATTACTGTAAATATATACATACATATGTGTACATTCCTGTCAGTGCACTCATTTTTGTGTGGGCTGGCTCAGGCATCATATGTGCAGGGCTGTGCATTTCATAGTAACAAAACAGCTGCTTTTCGGAGCTTCCTTTTTTGTTCAGTCTCCCTGGTGACAGATTTCTGTGATCCTCCTTAGAGAAACGATTGACCTTGCCTCTCTACCCTGCCAGGGTGCCTGCACTGCTATAGCTTTTCTTGTGGCCAGTCTAGGTTTGTCTTCTAGCACCTCAGGTCCAAGTCCTCATCTTCTAGTGTCAAAGTCAAAGTGAGTGCATGGCAGAGCAGGGTGCATCTGGGCAAGACTACCTACCCTTAACAAAAGAAAACTACAACGTGGCATAAGTTTGTCTTTTATAGTGCCGTCTCACATCCATAGTCCCCCTCAGTCTTCAGTCTTCCTATTCCTCATTGGTATTCTTGTTCTTTCTCTTTCTCTCTCTCATCCCACCCCCACCCACCTCCGGCATCCACCATATTCCCAGTTTAGTGCTCTCAGGGCTTTGAATTCTCTTAGCCCCCAGGTAACTCTGTAGCGTAGGTATTCACCATCTCTGCAAAGCGTGGATACATGCAAACAGATTGATAGATACTCACAGATTAAATATTTCCCTTGCCAGGTAACAGATTCATATAACTGCAGATACAGTGTCTTAACCAAAGACTCGTTCAAAGGTGGACCTTTTAAAAAATCTGGTGCTGCAGTATTTTGTGGTTGGAGAGAGCAGATGTTTGATGCAGACAGCCTTTCTAGGGCCTCTGATATCCTACCACAAAGGCTCAGTTGTCCACGATTGAAGTCAACCCAGCAGAGACATGCCTGATCAGGGAGAAGATTACACTACTTTTGAACTATACAGGACCTATTGCTCTGGCTGGGTAAATCAGCACTGATGCTCAGAAACCTGTCAGGGTATCTCTTTGCAGTATAAATCAATAAAGGAAGATCATGGAATTAAACCATGTACACCAAAGAGTTTAACTTTCTTTTATGGGAGAGCTGTTCTAGGTTGTGATCATAATGGGGTATTAACTTGCTTTATGGTGTATGCCAGGATATTTTTCATTTGCCTTGCCAGAGTAGGCAGCTGTCTTTACCAATAAATCTTGCAAAGTTTGCCACTTTTGAGAAGTCATCTGGTTCAAAGAACTGTTCTTATAACCTCAGGAAAAAAATTCAAAATCTCTGCTCTCTCTTAAATATCTTCAGAGCAAAGTATGTTAAGATCTTATTTAGTATTCCATGCTTCACATTCTTGCTGTAAAAAAGTCCCTCCTAAGAGCTAACTCAGATCTTTTCGCCACAGTTTAAGATATTTTTTGAGCATAGCGAAAGTGAGAGTTCAGAACTTAAAATCCTTCCTACAGCTTGAGGAGACTTTAGTAGGATACAGTGTCCTTGGAACCTTTCTGGTCCCGACATCTATCCATTTGGACCACTTTCCTTTGGGATACTTTGGGATTCTGGATCTCCCCATCAATGATTTCTGAAGAAGCGACAGATGGAGAGTAAAGACGCTCAGTATTCCTTTTGACTTTTCTGGCCACCGTAGAATTGAAGATATAGTTTATAAGAGAAGAAGGCAATGAAGATATTTCTCAGGTGACTCTGGTGAACAGCTGTGAGATGGGACAAGACTGGGAGTTATCCTCCACTGCGAAGTGAGCTTTGTAAGGTGACTGACGGGTGAGGTGGGCTCAGCTCAGCCCAGCCCCCCTCTGCAGGTCCCCAGCCTCGTCCTGACCTCAGCATTAACCTCAGCGTTGCTTTTTCTGTAAATGCTTCTCCTACCAGTTTCCCAGTCAGCACTGTAGTCGAGCAGCTCAATGCAGGGGTTGTGCTGAGGAGGCAGCCTGCCTTGGGGAGCCACAGCAGCGACCGTAGAAGAACTGATTAGCTTTTAAGAGCAGACCTCCACCAGACAGGCAGGAGTCTAAAGAGTAAATAGAGGTGCTGGCCCTGGAATTTTTTTTTTTAAAGGCCCCGGAGGGTTTTGTTCACCGGTGTTTGAATTTCTATAGAAAAGCTCTGTGGAACTCTAAATTAAACCAAGCTGACCCCTTTCACAGCCTGAGTTATTTACAGTTCACAGGTCTTTGGAGAGTTCTAGTTTGCATGCAGTTGAAAATAGGTCCCTGGTTGGCAAAGGTAGCCTACTGTGGAGTATTTGCATCACACTACCTTGCTTTCCTTTGGTGTGGGAGAAAGCCCTGAAATAAAGCCAGAAGATGTGGCTTAGTTGTAAACAGGCTCTGTTTTTCAGCAAAGGAAAGGCCCCGGTAGGAATAACCAAAAAAGAGCCAGCTACTAGAAAGTAAATAACTGAGTTCTCTCTATAATTAAATGCATTCCTCAGAATAACAACCAAGTTAGTAGGAAGGAAACCAAGTAACACCCTTCCCCCCACCATAACTGATTACTTTTCCAGCTTTAACAATCAGATTAGTCAAGAACTCTGGCACTGATTATAGCGCTCAGTTTCCCATTTTGCTTCATACTGGAAGAGTAATTAAGTTAAATAGCTTTCAGTGCCTGAGATCTGGTTTGTGTCAAATTAAAATCAACTGCCAGTTCAGGTTTGTTGATCAGCGCCTTGAACTTACCCCTGGCCCTCACTTGTGCTTGCATAAAACCATGGCAAGGTTTTGTACCTTGGCAGGTGTTGGACGGGGTGATCCTGAAACCCCTCACGAACCTCATTTCCTGTGATGGAGAATGTACCTTTCTTTTCCAAGACTGGTAAACTCAGCTTGGCCAATATTTAGGAGAAACGTTTTGTGATTTATCAAATAAAGGATAGCTTGCCAAGAGATAAGCCTGAATTTAATCACAATTACTGAAAACTGAATTTCATGGTAAAAATACAACAGAAATCATAGTCTAGAATCTGTGGGAAGGTGAGAATAGGGGGCCTGATATTTTCTATTTAGAAAAAAAGGAAGTGATCTTTTAGTCCACTCCTTTCCTCCTTTATCTGCAACTCGGTTTAAAACACATCGCTTTTCCTCTTCTAGGTAGGAATTATGCTGTGTGGGGCCGTTGGTGGTGATGATGGTAGGCGTGTGTGCAGGGAGTGACTGGAGTAGGAAGTAGGGCCAGAAGGAACGATGACTGAGGAAGAGAGAGGAGCCACAAATCAGGTCTTTAAGTTATTTACTCCTTACTTGGAACATGTGACAAACACATATGAAAAAGACATGAAAACACATACGTGCAGAACAATAGGTCATCGGTACTTGACACACGGTCGGCACAACATCCATGATGTGAAAGAGGGAGTGGGCAGAATAAAAGGTGGATGGATGGCTAGAAGGCAGTACTTCAGGCAACGAGATTGTCGTCGCTGAAGCATTCTACTGGAAATGGAATTAATTGTCCATGTCCTGCTGGGAAGAAAACCATGGGCCATATTTCTTAGGAGAATGGCTAAAATTTGAACAAATTTAAGTATTATGTGAATAGATTAGTGTATAATAACTAAGCCTCTTTATACCTATGCATTAAAATTATACTTATTTCAGCTCCAGGCAAAAATAATTTTATGAATGTGATACAGAAATTAAATTATAAAATGTGGAACTTTTAGAGTGCCAGTTTTGTATAGTCTAAGTTAAGTCATATACAAGTATTAGGTAGCTAGTCAGACATGAATGACAGGGGTACAAAGGAATAGGGGTCCAGCCTAGAGACCACCCGAAGAACGCCCCAGGGGTGGTAGAATTCTGAGTATGTGCATGAACACTAGGCAGAGTTATATAGCAGTCAAGTGTCCATCAGAATGACCTCACTTGTCAGTCACTTAGGAATGCCTTTGGAACTACCCATCATGCCCCAAATAGAATGCAGACATTCCCACTTCTGGGCCCTTCTGTGTGGCATTTTTGTGGCTTTCGTGTTGGCTGTTAGGGCTGTCTGTTACAGCTCTTCACTGGGACCCTGTGCCTCCTTGGAGCATGCTTTGTCTTTCTAAAATATACTTATAATAAATCTTTTCTAATCTCACTGACCTGTGATTCTTCACTGCATCAATGAGGAAGAACCGAGGTAAAATACTAACTACACTTCTTCACCATTATCCCTCTCCCTAACCCCCGGCTTGTTGTTACGGCTCTCTGTTACAGCTCTTCACTGGGACCCTGTGCCTCCTTGGAGCATGCTTTGTCTTTCTAAAATATACTTATAATAAATCTTTTCTAATCTCACTGACCTGTGATTCTTCACTGCATCAATGAGGAAGAACCGAGGTAAAATACTAACTACACTTCTTCACCATTATCCCTCTCCCTAACCCCCGGCCATTGGGGCAACACCAACACCGAACTCTAGTTGGCCTCAATGGTGACACAAGGAGAACAAAGTAACTCGATTGTGGAGAAAGTAGTAGCCAAGAGTTTGGGAACCAAGCCTGAAAGATAGGAGGAAAAAATAAGTCTCTATTACATGTTCAGCATTTAGACTGGAGATATCCGTATAGTAACCAACAGTTTTTCTGGGCCTGCGTGGCAGCCCCTGTTTGATCTTTGAAGATGCAAGTTAGATGCTGTTCTTTCTTTGAAGCCTTCCTGACTGTGTAGCCATACCTTTCTCTGTAATTCCCCAGAGCTGCATACTGCACTGCAATTATTTGCCTCCTTTCGCAAGAGCAAGAATCCAGCACGTTAACAGTCAAAAAGTGTTGGTTCATTATAGGCCAGGAACTATGCTAGTTTTCTTCTAATAAACCATCTTGTATAACCTTTGCAATAACCCTTTTATTCTCATCATACATGTGAGGACCTTGGGTTAATAGGGTGGTGATATGTGTAGTAAGAGGCGAAGGCAGGCTTCAAACTAGAGGTTTCCAGACAACAGATTCTCTGCTGTTTGCTCCATACAGGTCCATTCTTTAGAGCAGTGCTTTACAATAGGATTGTAATGTGAGCCGTATGTGGAATTTAAACAATGTTAGTAGCTGCATTAAAAAAATAAAAAGAAATAGGTCAAATTAAATTTTTGTAGTTATACTCTAATTTTAAAATAGTTATAGATTTTGTAGAAAAGCTGACTATAGTAGAGATTCCCATATACCCCATGCCCAATTTCTCCTAGCCTTAACATCTTTGTATGATGTATTTTTCACAAATAATAAATCCACACTGATACATTATTGTTAACTAATGTGCATACTTTATTCAGATTCCCTTTGTTTTTACCTAATGCCCCTTTTCTGTTCCAGGAGCCCATTCAGGAAGATATCCATCATGTCTCCTGAGCTTCCTTTTTGACTGTGACATTTTCTCATACTTTCTTTGCTTTGATGACTTTGATAGTTTTGAAGATACTGGTCAGGTATTTTGTAGAAGGTCCCTGAATTGAAGTTTGTCTGATGTTCTTGTCATGATTATATAGGGCTTGTGATATTGTGATTTATTGTTAAGAAATTATATTTGGTCTTTGTCCCCGTTTCTGCTATAGAACTCCTAAAACCCTTGTAATTTCCTAAATGATGAAAGCAATAAAGGTATCTCGATGTTCATAACAAACTCCTTTCAACCACACCTGAGATCATGTTAATGAGGTGAATTTTGGAAAGCACCTAAGGATGGGGGCTGGTTGCCCGTGGAAACAACCATGTGACTGGATGGTTGGGACTTTCAGTCCCACTCTCAATGTTTGGGGAGGGGACAGGGGCTGGAGGTTGAACCGATTGTAGATGGTCAATGATTTACTCAGGCATGCCTGTGAAATGAGCCTTCAAAAATATCAGAAGGGAGGTAATTTAAGAGAGCTTCCAGACCTCCATGTGTAGGGCCCCAAACTCCATGGGAAAAGAAGCATCTATCTGTCCATTCCTGTCCTTTAACATACTTTGTAACAAACGGGTAATCTAGTAAGTAAAATGTTTCTCTGAGTTCTGTGAGCAACTCTAGCCAATTAATCAAACCCATGAAAGGGGTCGCTGGAACCTCTGATCTATAGCTGGTGGGTCAAAAGCACAGTGACAACCAGGCAGCTCAAGTGGAGATGGAGGAGGGGTCAGTCTTGTAGGACTGAACCCTTAAATTAACCTGTGTGATATGATGCTATCTCCAGGTAGATAGTATTCATATCTAATTGAATTAATTGCTTGGTGGTGTTATTCAAGCACACACATATAGGGATTATGAGAGTTTAGGAGGAAGATCATTGAAGTACATTGCCATTGTTATCACATCATATCAAAGGTACATGCTATCAATATAACTTACCACAGATATCGTTAACCTTGATAGCACCTGGCTGAGGAAGCGTTTGTTAGGTTTCTCCATTGTAAAGTTACTCATCCCAGCCCTTTCATACTTTGCTTTGGAAGGAAAACTGAAGGGGCAGGAGTTATGCTCTACTTCCTTTAGGAGAAATATCTGGGGATTCTGTGTGGGAGATTTATTTTTCATTTATTTAGTTAAAATAAAAGCATCATTTATGTGTATCAGTTATAGATTTTATAGATTTATAGATTCACTACTATTTAATATAATTAATATATATATTGTTTAACCATATATTTAAAAATATTGTTTCAATTCATAACATAAAACATTGTTTATATTTTTCACTTTGTTTTAATAGTGTTCAAAATCTGCTATATAATTTATACTTATACTACATCTCAATTTGGATGTTACATTTTCAACAGAAGTGCTTGTTCTACACACGGATTTTGTGAAATTTATAGTTGAAGAAGTAGATTCACATACGCAAGTAACTCTAAACATACTCAAAAGTTTTCCAATAATTGAAAGTTACCAAAAAGTCATTGTCATTTTCCTTTAATATTTGCATCTATTTGACAAAATTGGTTGATCTTCTTTAAGAAGGGATTTGACATAGTTTCAAAACTATGTCCATGTTAAGTAAATTCACTAACTCTTACGACAACTCAGTATTATTGCTATCAAATTCAAAGTGGTATTGCATAGATTGAAAAACATCTTTATGTTTATCACAATTAATCAAACATTATTCAACTTCCTTTTAGCTGTGGCAGCAAGTCACATAACACTGTTGGTTATAATTAAAATCTTTGAACTATTAATTCATATTAGGAATAATTGCAAAATAATTATTATTGAATTTTTTTATGAAAAGTTTTTAGTTCAACATAAATTCCCTTACTGTATTGCTAGGTCACAAATGAGTTTTTACTTTCCTCAGAGCAACAAATTTAGCTAATTTATATGCAGTGTCACGTCAGTGAGAAAACATAAATCACAGTCATTTTTTATGGCATGAATCATACTACCATTTTTTTTTTTTGTCTTTGACAAGCATTTCTTTTGTTTCAAGAAAATCTTGAATTAGAGTTAACATAGTAAATCTTTGTAAAACTCTTCCACAACTCAACTGGCAAGTACTTGCAAAGATTACAAGATCATTGAATTGTCTTCTATTTCTTTTAGCAGTGTCACAAGTGGATGATTTTTCATAGAATTTGCTATTTACATAATGATTTTAAGAACTCTATATCACGAAATCTGCCTCAGAAAACCAATCACAGATACTTCTAATATGTGTTATACTTTAGTTTACAACAATAGAGGAAATATCAGTCTCTTGTTTTACAATTTCAGTAAATCTGGATTCTTTTGACCTAATATAGCTAGAGCAATGTTTGTCATAATAGTAACTGATAATTTTTTATATCTAGCTAAAATTTTCGATAGTTTTAAAAGAATCAAAAATACTATTTCATTATTTAGTTTTTTAGACCGGGAATTGGCAAAATTTCTGTGTAATTTTGGGAGTCCTTTGAGACAAACAATAACTGAAATATTAATCACGGGGTGACTTATAGCATACAACTCAAGTAAAACTAATAAAAAATATTTGCAATTTTCAAATTTGAATCAATTAATCTTCGGTATTGTTAGGAAGATCTTAGATTTTATGTGCAGTCATTTAGTGGCTTAAATTAAGATGTTTCACTTTTTGTAAAACATCATTAAAAGGTTTTCCTCATAATTTTCAAATAAAATTTCAATAACTGAAATAATAACTTATTTTACCACATCTCCATCTAAAAGTGGTGTTCTGTTTTGTTTAAGGATCCAAACCAGAGTTATAAACTCAGATTCCACTGAAAAATTATTTAATGTTTTATTGGGTATTAAATCTGATTTCCATAAACTAATTTCACTGAATACTTTTTGACTTTAAACTTCTTATCAAATTCATGATATATTTGCTGAAAATGTATCTAACCTTGCCTGCTTAATTTTGTATAATTCTTTTTTTTTACACAACAAAGTAACAGCTTTTTTCATTTTGCTCTGCTGCAGGAAATTGCAGTTGTCATTCTTTGTGAAAACTATGACATCTTCTTCCATTCTCTCTTTTTTTTTTTCTTATTACCATTATGGTCATAATACTAGCTTCTAATTTCCACTTGATTCTGCATGAGTAGTATACTTTTATTTTAAATCTAAAAATTTGGCCATACTTAGTTTTATACCAGAAATAGAATTTAATTTATTACGATTAAAATAAGTATTTTAATTTATCAAGTATAACTTCTTTAAGTATCACTATAACTTCTGCTGCTCATATAAAATAATCAAATAAACATATTATAATATTCTCTGTGCTTAGAGAAAAATCATTCAAAATGAATCAAATCATTAACACCTACTTTTAGATTGATCATGCATTTATGTATGCATTAGAAGTAACGCATAGGCCAGAAACAGCACTATAATACAATAATTGTATCTTACATAATACACTTGTTAAGGTAAAACATAATCCACCAAAACAACAAAGACATATTTAATGGAAACATAGTTTACACTGCTTTAAGTTTTAAAGTTCAAATTAAAAATTCAGTTCTTCAATCACACTGACTCCGTTGTAAATGGTCAATAGTTATGTGTGGCTTGTAACTACCATGTTGAAAGAGCAGCTCTAAAAAGATAAAGTCTAAATGGTCTGACTTTTAATTCTAAGGTCAAGGTTTAAAGAGAAGAATGCCCTTCTTCTAACTAAGTACTGAAAAAAATGACCAGAGATAATTCGTAGGTGCTTTCTGTCTGTGGGGGGCTGAAAAAAATTAATACTTTCTCTCTCACCTTTAAAATTTTTCTACCTGGGCTAATAATCAAATTAACAGAGACAGATTAACAGGAGAAAATCAAAGTTTTAATACATGCACATAGGGAATTCACATAAGCATGAAAATTCCAAAGACCGTGAGGCACCATTGGGTATATAAGACATTTTGGACAAAGGAGAAAAGAGTGGGGCAGGGTTTTAGATTCCAGAAGTGAGAATGGTGATTTACAGATAGTTGAAGGAGAGTGGAACATATAGGGCAGGAAGATTCTTTCTGGGACACAATGGGACATGAGGTATCTAGCTAACGGGCACCTGCCCGATGTCCTCTCATTTACCATACTTAATTCGAATTAGGCTAAGGCAGCATTCTAAGATCTCCATCCTGAAGCAGATTTCTCTGAATCTCTTAGGCAGGAAATGGGAGTAGGGCCCAAGGTTCTTTCGCAGCTTATTTCTTAATAAACAGCTTAAAGTCAGCATCCCAAAAAGCAGCTTCAAGGTGGTAAAATTTTGGTTCCCTTCATGCCTCAATATATTTAGTGGGAAAAGTAAGATAAAAACAGAAAAAGAAAAAAAAAGAGGCTGAGAAGTTTGTTTCCATAAAGTAATGGTAGTTAATAGATAATTCAGTCCATTGGACATAAATGTCCCTCTCTTTTATGTCAGAACTCATCTTAAGGCAGGAGGTATCTGATAGCAGACGTGCATCTTTGTGTTTTAGGTTGTAAAAGAGAAATTTGACTCATCTTACAAATGGACGGTAACTCACGGGAGAATGATTTTGACCCACTATTTGGAAGGAACTTATAAAGATCAGAGCCAGACAATAATAGGATACACTGCCTTAGCTGTGCTCAGGATCTCTGTAACTAGACATGTTCACCTTGAGATTGAGTGTAGAATTTAGGGCATTCCAGAATCAGATGGGGGACTAGGGTTGGATGACCCAGAAAGTCCCCTCAAATCTTTAGATTTTGTGTGTCAAAATAGGAAAAGCATAATTGACATTCTTTTCTTTTTAGATTAAGAATCTAGCAGGCATTATAACTTACTTGAATTCTTTTTTCAGTCTATGAAGTGGGTAGTGTTTTTGTATTTCATTCCAAATCCTAACCAGCAGAACTGTTCTGGCCATACAGATAAGCACAGTCCTGTGACAATTTCCCTATTGACTAATAAATGACTGGCAGTGATTCTGTTTATGGATTTATACCCTTCTCACTCCCAGAGAAGATTTGAAACTGCTCACAGTAAAAACAATATACTTTAGAAAGCAGGGCCAAAGGATTGTATTAGCATAGAATAGTTATTCTCCCATGTGTCTTTTTTTGTAAGATTGATTGGTAACTTGAGCCCAAGGTGTTTAAATTTAAATCAATAGTCTGTTAATGACACAAATGAGATTATCTTACCTTAAAAATATAGTTGCAGATTAAATTACCTGAGCACTGTAAGAACTCATCATCCTTGAAGCACTATTTTTAAATGTAAATGAAAAGCGAAAGTCAAAACAGAGGAAAGCAACATGACAAACTTCAAATTAATTTTTCCCAAATGCACAGTGTTTTCACATATTTAATGGATTTAATGCATAGCCGCTCTAAGCAAAAATTTGCTTTATTAGAAAATCACATCAAATCTGACCTAATATAATTAAAATTGTTTACTACTATCCTGTGAGTAATGTAAGATGCGTTTAATTCATTGATTTACTCTAAGGGTCTCAAGCTATTATTTTAAAAGTAACATTTCAAAGTGATGTTTTACACTTAGAATTTTCCCCCTTTTAATTCTATCATAATTAATAAAATGAGGATGTTGGGCTAGATAACCTCTGATTCAGTGCTCTTCATAATAATCTATGCTTTCCAATATTTCTTATATCCATGCCTCTTTCACAAAGGAATGTACCCTGTTATCTACCCTACTGTGGTTCCCCACCCCAATATGAAGTAGATCCATGAGGGATGCCTCCCTTCTACCTTCACCTATAATTCATGGGTCGTCCTCCTGACCATCCTTTGTAGTGACCACACACATGGAGTTTGCCCAGAGAGGCACACACATCTGTACAGAATGAGGCAGAGATAGTGAGAAACAGCAGATGCAGAGAAAGGACAAAGCACAGGCACAGGGCGGTTGAGTCCCCTGAGGGAGATGTTCAGCAGAACCAATGAATTAATACTGACCAAGTAATAAAAGCCTGGATGCTTGTCCTTCAGGTGTTCCAGTGAGCTCTCACTGTCAGACCAGGAACTCTCTTCCAGTTTAGCACTTGCGCCCATGTGATTCTTCCCAACATCCAGATCCTTCTTTTGCTCTTCCGCCCAACTCCCCAGGCAGGCCCTAACTACTCAAACAAAACTTCTTTCCATTCAAGAATTCCTGCCTTTGCTCTACATTTTTAACAACTGTTTATGTCCTTTTCTGTCCTAATGTTCTAGTTCAACTTTTTTATTCTTAAATCGAAGAGGCATGTAGCTTAATCTTCTTCACCTATTCAGGTTTCTCGCTCTCCCTTTTTTTACTTGCTTCCATGGCACATAACCCTTTGCTACTCATAACTCCTTAGTGATTTCTCTTTTAGCGTCCCATGTGAATTGTTGGATTTATAGGCCACCACGAAAGTTGATAAGACCACCAGGTCCCAAGAGTTTAGTGAAGTACATTTTTTTTGGTGTAGGCTGAAAGCTTGAAAATGATCAGATCAGAGTAATTTGATTGCATAGAGAAAGACGCAATGTGCAGTATCTAGGTGAGATATGGTCAATAGTAAAAGTTAAGTTATTTTGTTAATAATTTGTTTCTTGGAAGATACAGTAGTATGGGGGTGGGAATTGGAATCAGATGGTCCTGGTATAAATGCTAACTCAACCTAGATGAGTTGACTTGAGAATGTTATTTACTCTTTCTGAATCCACTCACCAAATTGAACGTGACAACAATCTACCTCACAATATTGTTCTAAATACTCAAATCATTTATGAAAAGTGTCCAGTAGAAAAGTGACATATAATATAAAGAATGAATTTTTGACAAAACAATCACCATGCTTTGACACAGAACCAAAATTTTCATTTAGAAGAAACATTTAAAATTTCCCTCTCTAAAATTTTGGGCCTGTAATGGATTTATAGGGAAGAAAAAAATGTCCAACTATGGAGCTTTAAGAAAATGCTTGCACTGATACTTACACCAAAGAATTTTTAATAAAGCCAAGTCAACAGAATTTTAAGTGGCTACTATTCATGTGTCAAAGCTTAATAACAAGTTTTTTTTCAGACCCAAGAAGTTTAAAATCAGTTGGGAGTGGTGTAACATGCTCAAAATAATAATTTTTGATATTTCCTTTATGTGACTACAATTTCTCTCCCTTCAGCTTCCTTCTCCTAACAACCTCAGAATGTGGCAGTGACATAGTGTATCAGTTGGCTATTAATGCCTAACAAACTACCCCCAAACTTAATTACTTAACATGACAATTATGTCTTCTGGCTCACATGTCTGCTGCCTAAATGGGGGTCTGCTGATATAGGTTGAATCCAGATTGGAAGCTCTGCTTCAGGTCCAGCTGGACTTGACTTTTCGATATGGATTGTGATCAGTTTTGTTGTATGTATATTTATATTCATTTTCAAGCACAGGATGAAGGGGCATCAGCTACTCAATGAGAGTGCAAGCAAAAATCCATGCTGCTCTTAAAGCCCAAGGCTGACACTGGCACACTGTCACTTCTCCCCACAATCCATTGGCCAGAACAAATCACATACCAGATCCAAACTCAAGAGTCAAAGACATACTCTGCTTCTAGAGAGAAGAGACTGCATTCTCACTTGGCAAAGATTAGGGATTCTATCCTAAAGTAGGATTGGTGTTATGTGCAAGAGAAGTACACTCACATCTAGTTTTTTAGATTTTTTACTACACAGGTCAATAGGAAAAAAAGAAGAAAATGGTCAGAAAATAGTATGGAATCACAAATTTTTCCATGAGGCATATATCCTAATATACCTTTCAGAGTTTTGAAAGATTCCCTTGCTCAGTTGTTAAGCACTACTGGATAGTATTTTGAACATTTCAAAATAAACTGTTTTAGTGGAGCTGAAATGTACTAATTTTGAATACTTAGCCATCTGGAGCATTAGATGTTTAATTACAGCTGAAAACTCATGAATGAACAGTATGAGGCAGTTTTTGTTTCCAGTAGATCCCAATTGTTTTTGTCTTTATTCTCAGGAGAGAAAAAAAGGAATATACCAGCAGTCATAGTGTGCTATTTCTTGGGCTTTGTTCTTTTCATTTCTTTTTAGATAAATTTATCTTAAAAACATTGTCAAACTATGCCAAGATTCTTGTCTCTTTTTTTTTTTATAAAACATAAACTATAAACGCAAGTCTATCTGTTATGAAAAATAATAAGTCATAAAAAAGTACTTAATTTTATTATGTCGACTGCATTTAAGTTCAGTTTTCTCAAAGGTTACAAGTTTTATATTTCTTTTGGAGCATATTCCTCTCTGTTCGATCTCTTTAACACTCTTAATAACTAACCACAATCATAAAAGTGAAAGAAATGATGGTTATATTTTTAGTATGAGAAACAAAATTAGTCTATAATAATTAAGCTAAAAATTTAAGAGGTTTCTAAAAAGTTCATCAGAAGTGATACTATATTTAAATTTTTATAGCATTCATAAAATTACAGATTTTAGGAATCTCATTTTCCCATTTTCTCCTGAAATACTAAAGGTCAGTAAAATCCAACTAGGTAAACACTGTTTAATGAACCTACAGTATGTTCAGTCCTGGCCAAGTAGTGTAGAATTTGCAGATCCAGTTTAAGGCCCTTCACTGAAATCGAAGAACTGGCGCTCTGGTTGAGAAGCAGAGAAACTGGTTTGAAATGGGCAACTGCAAATCTAGCAGTATATAATATGCTACATTTCTTTTTATTTAAGGTAACCTCCCCTTCTCCACCCTATTTTAATTAGGTCTATCCTTAACATCTGTTATTATCTTTTACCACACCTTGCTTATATCATTCAGAGCACCTGTCACAGCTTGTGAGTCTACATTTGTATGCTTGTTTATTGCCTGCTATCCCCATTAGATAGTAAGCTCTAATGGCAGGTGTCTTGTCTGGTTTATCTACAATGTATACTTGGTGCTTAGCATAGGCTCAGCATCTATAAATACTTTTGAATGGATGACTGAATGAATGAGTGAAAGAAAGAATGAATAAATACCACTGCTTGATTAAAATTAGAAGATTTTAGTTTGATTTAATGTTGCTACATGGAAGGCACATAATTTAGTGATTTTTTTGGTCTCTGTTTAGATGTATGTTAGATGGCGAAAAAAGGGCAGTCAGGAAAGTAGATGTGAAAAAAAAAATATGTGGAATCGCCTCCTTCTCTACTACCTGGAGTATCTAGGTGTTGAGTCAGTTCTAGAGATATAAGTCCACACTTCAAGGAACAGAAAATGAGGCTATGTCTACCCTGGTCTCAGGCTTCTTCTTATCAAAGGTAGCTCTTGAGCTGAGTATGTAATAATAAGAGTACCTTCTAACTGAGAATGCAATCATAATAGCAGCTGCTATCTACAAAGCACTTTCAGTGTGCTGCATCTTGTGGTTAAGGGCTTCTGCAGTATAATCTCTTGATTCTGAACAACAGCCCTAAGAGGTAGGTATTATTATTGAACCCATTTTACATTGAAGCGACTAAGGATCAGGAGAGGCTAAATAGCACTAAACGGTCCCTGCTGGGATTTGAACCAGTTTATGCCTCTCTCAAGAGAAAGAAAATAAAAACAGAGGCTAGTTATATTTTTGATAGATTAATTTTACCCCCCCCCCCATTTTTTATCTTGTACCTGAAACAATTTTGGGGCAAGCATTCATTTATTCGTTTAATCAATCATTTTTGAACTTGTAGGCCCTTTGGGATACAAAAATTCACTCATTCACGTAGTCACCAAATTGTTCCTGAACACTCACAGGCACAGTTCTAGGACCTCATCATTTATCAGTAAGTAACAAAAATTCCCTATACCCTCATGAAGCTTATATTCTAAATAGAGAAACAAACTATAATCGATAAGCAAAATAATAAGTAAACTTATCTTGTATTTTAAAAGGCATTAACTGAAAAAGAACAACAAAAGGTTAAGGGGCCTGGCCAAGGGGATCAAGGAAGGAGGAAGGCCAGGTTGCACATTTAAATAGGGAGTTCAAGCGAGTCTGCAGCAAGCAGCTGACCTGTGAGCACAGATGTGAAGGTAAAAGGGAGTGAGCCACGTGTATCTCTGGGGGAGGAATGTTCCAGGTTAAAGGAACAGCTGGTGCAGAGGCCTTAAGGTAGAGTAAGGACACTGAAATAAAACGAAGTCACTGCTTTCCAGGAGTTTACATGCTTGTGGTGAAAAAGCTAAACAAACAAAGTAATTATAAATAATTGTAGTCGAGGGTAATAAGTAGTTTGAAGATCTGTGCCTAGTGTGATGAGAGCACAGAGAAGAAGAAACAGATTGCCCAGAGGCATTTAGAAGTGCCTTACTGAGGAGGAGATGTTTTCATTTCTTTTGTTGAACATAGGAAGTGTTTCTGATTGACTGGGGACAGAAAGCATAAAAGAAACTCAGTGGAGCATTGCACATTCAGGAAGCAAGAAGTGCCTTGCCTGGTGCCTGAGGGGACAGGGGGTTGATGGGTTGGAAAGGTGGGTTGGAGAAAGGATTATAAAGAGTCTTGCTTACTAGAATATTTCACTTCTTGAAGGTGATGTGGAAGCTCGAAGGATTTAAGCAAGGCAAAGGGTGTTTTTATAGATAAGAAAATCGAACCCTTAGTAGGTTAAGAAATTTCAGGTCCACAGAGCTAGTAAGTGGTGCAGCGAAGACTTAAGCCCAAGGTTGTCTGACTCCTGAACCCACAATGACATGAGGACCCCTGTGCATATGTAAGGGCGTGATGTAGTTATCTACTGCACAACTTCGGCGGCTTTGTGAAGTGGGGGGATGTCCTTGGTAGAAAAGACTGCTCAGTGGTCAGTGGTAGGGGACACTTGTTTTGGTAGTTGCAGTATCCACTCTGCCTAGAACTCTACTTTTTCAAGGAACACAGAACTCATGTTACTAATGTTTATATCACAGACATAGGTGGCCACTAATATCTCTCCCTTTCAATAGCTAAGTACATGGTTTCATAAGTTTATTGAGTGAATTCACTGAATTTACCTAGCATATCACTTTCAGACCTGAATGAGAACATGGCTGAACAATTTCAAAGAAAAATACAACATGAATGTATTCAATTGGCAGGAATATGTTAGGTCCTATTTTTAAGAGTTAGAACTACACATGAAAACAATTATGCTGAACAAACTTAAGTTTGGTGATTTAAATTGAGGGCACTTTGAAATTAGATGAGTAAATATTATATCAGTTGTACAGAATAATCATGGCTAGTTTATTTTCTGAAAAGGTAAATGCAGAAGCAATTGATATAACAGACATCCTGTTCTTGGCAGTGATGTTTTTATGTCATGATTTTTAAAGAAAAGTAACATATTAGCCTGAATTTGGTGTCTTGTTTTGTTAATGTAAGTGTTAATATACATAAGTTTAAAGGAAGGCCTGCAATGTTTACATTCTCTGTACTGTTTTTCTATTTGTGTGTGTGTGTGT
>NW_006436298.1:40196342-40238568 GCF_000325575.1 Pteropus alecto
ATTAATGAAAGTATCAAACTTTCAGAATATACAGAAAACAACATGATCATGCTTGTTATTAGCTGTGGAGAAAATATTTCATCAACTCAAATTCCTAGTATATTATGTAAGACAGGTAAACCAAGGTTTAAAAAGTGCCTCTTTAAAATTCAGACACTTAAAGAACAAAACGTTGACCTCTTTCTCACATATGGGTCAGGCTGGGAGTTCAGGTCTAGGGAAGGTGTCCTCTGCGCTTTGATTCAGAAATCGAGATTGTTGGCTGCTTTGACATCTTTAATATGTATCATCCTGAGTATTGCCCAAATGGGGGAAGAACATGGAGGAGATACTTGGATACTGTTTATGGGCCAGATCTGGGAGTGGCACACATCATCCCGGTAATATGCCCAGGGAGAGCTCAGTCACATGCCACAGCTAACTGCAAGGGAGGCTGGGAAATGTAGTTGTGTGCCCAAACAAGGGGAGAATATATTTTGATGGACAGTTAGGAGTCTTGGCCTTAACTGGTAACACCTGTTTATTGTTATAGGCTGATGGGAAAATGATTCTAGTAGCAAAAAAGCATCCTCCTACTACAGATTCTTTGCATTAAATAATCATACTTATAAAACTTCAAGTCCCTCAACTTAGTATCAGCTCGCTTGACTTACATTTCTCACTTTATTAGTTTTCCTATGATTGACATCAATTGAATATTTTTCATTTACATTCAAGGTGATACCAATTTGCAATTATTAACCAGTGATTCTCAAACTTTAGCCGGTTATAATCGGAATATTTTAAGCTCAGATCAGAATCACCTGGAGGGCTTGTTAATACACAAATTGCTAGGTCTCACTCCACAGTTTCTGATTGAGGAGGTCTGGAATGGGATCTGATAATTAGCATTCCTAACAAGTTTCAGGTGATATTGAATCCAGGTCTGCACATTCTAAAAACCATTGCTCAGATGCTACTGGATGCCCGAGTGTTTCTCTGCTTGTGCTCTCTTCCATATTCTTACATCAGAACCAGCCTTCTCTGAACCCAAAAGGACTCGAGGATTTCTGCCCACCTTCTGTAAGGCAAGACTAAAGTCCTATTTGAGCTGGTAAGTGTTTTTGGTAAAATGTTTTATTCTAGAATTGTGCTTTCTGGTTTAATTGGAAGGGTAACTGTGATTTGATTTATTGCAGATTTAAGGGTAACTTGTACCTTTCCACTCTGCTACCGCAGACTTTTTTTTTTAGCTTGAGTTTTCTTGTTGCAGTGTCAAAATTCAGGTGTTGCTTGAAATATGATATTTAAACAGTCTTACTCAAAGGCTGCAATGTGTTCCTTTCACCTCTCCTAGAAAGGTGAAATATAAGTCCTCATTACTTGAGAAGTGTACTTGCTATATCAAACTGCCTTGCTGGCCTAGGATTTTTAAGAAATGTTTTTAAAGGTAGCAACCTAATAATCTTTGGGATAAGCGAAAGAATTATATGGATACAACTACTTTTTGTGGTTCGATATCTTGGCTTTCATTCGTCATTTGAGATAATATGCTTACTTTTGGTTACTACAGGTTGCCTATATGACCCAACATTAATTATACATTAAAAATGTGGTTCTTTTGTTGCTCCAATAGTTATTTCAGGGAAATAGGAGTCTACATGAACCACAGTCATATCTTTTGATCTAATTTGTCTGCTAACTTCTTTTGGTGGTTCACAGTAAAACACAACAGGTACTAAATCTGCCTGGGGCAGGAAAGTGAGAAATAGATTGGAGACAACAGTTTCAAGTCTTACAGGTAATTAACTCTGCATGATTTAGCTGGATTTATACCAAGTATTTGCCCATGTTGAGAAAATAATAATTTGTCCCTTTCATCAGTGGATCTCTAATGCTTCACAAACACTAATTAATGCTAATCATACATCCCATCATCCGTATTTCTAGATGAGGAAACTGAGCAACAAGAGCCAGCGAAGTCATTTGCCTGTAGCCCTGAGGCTGGGTGCACTGAAGTTTTGAGCAGAATACTCATTTTGGTGTCTTGACCTTGGGGTCATGCTCTTTCCTGTTGATGGAACACCTGGCACCACATCTTAAACTTTGACAAGCAAGTCTAACCCTCATGTCAACCTAAACTATTCAAAACACAATAACGACAAAAGTAGAACTTTAGGAAAAACATGCGGTTATGTTTTAAAAACCCGAAAGGAGTATGTAAGTATAAGCACATATATGTATGTTTCTGAACACGTATCTAAACTTGAGATAGAATTATTTACTTAGACAGCATTCTATAAGAGTTAATCTATTGGACTTTGCCCTGAGGAGAGAGTGATTGACCAGTAAATTACCTAGAGTAGAAATAAAGGGTCACCTCTCTCCATGTGTCAGGTCATGAGTTAGCTAGGAACAGGGGCTCACACCAACCCTCAGGGAGGGGCTGCACCTCAACTCAGCTTTCCACAGAACAAGTAGCATTTCCTCCCTGCACAGAAGGGGCTGCAGCTAAATCCAGCTTCACACTGCATATTCACCTCGTGCTAGCAGTTGGCTTCCCAAATATCTCCCTGCACAGCAGGTACTGGCCCAGGCTGCTTGTCCACCACCTGCAAGTCTGCTATCACACTTGTATTAATGAACGGGAGAGCAACAGGTGGGTAGAGTTCCTCTCCTACAGCGTACCTCCAGCCTGGCCCAACATGGGCCCAACTGTAGTGAGCCAGGTACATGCCTTGTAGGGAGACACATGTACCTGCTGACTCTTTTCCTTTGAGTTCCAGCTTGCTCCACGTGACATTGCTAGTGTTTGCCTAAGCCCTTTGTACAACAGGCCCGTTCTAGTCTGTAGAGTCTTCATTCTGAGTTGAGTCCTCAGTACTGGCATCTGTTTTATAACAATAGTGGGAACATTTTTGTTTGCTTTAGTTGAGAACTTTTTGAAGATAACAAAGGAATTATTAAGAAGGTCCAAACTCCGAATTGTTAATTTTACAGGGTATCAACATTAGCATAGTATTCATTTAATTAACATATATACACATATACACATACACATATATTCAGTGGTAGATATTGATCAACTTTAGGTCCTCCCTACAAGTGGTCTTTAGAAACCACTAACGGAGGTGGCGAGACACACAGTTGCTGCTTTCCTGTAACTTATACATCTTTCCTTTTTGCCTCAGATTTGGGTTTTCTCTTCTGTGGCTCAGGTCATTGTTGCTCCATGCCATTCCATAAGATAGGATTTTTATTACTGCCTCCCTATTAGTTTTGTGGCGATCAAATTATATTGTTCATTGGAGTTTTCTAGAATCTTGGTTAAAAAAATTTCACCTTCCTGGCCCTCCCCTCAGAGCTGCAGATTTGATAGGGCTGGGATAGGGCCAGAGGGCTGTTTTTAACAAAACATGCCGAGATCTTTTGAATGTATGTGGTCCATGGACCACACTTTGAGAAATATTAGTTGTTTTAGTGTTTGCATTTGAAAACATTTCAAGTTTGAGTACTGCCTTCACCAAAGCTTTACTCCATAAAATGCTGGTTGCTTATGTTGTTAGATAAACACCAGGAATAGCTTTTGCTGCTTACCTGGTCTCAAAGTGCCGTGCCTGCACGCTCTGTCTCTGTCTGTGTCTCTCTCTGTCTCTCTGTCTGTGTGTCTCTCTCTCTCTGTCTCTCTCTCTCTCTCTGTCTCTCCCTCTCTCCCCCCCTCCCTCCCTTCCTCACTCCCTCACTCTCTCCGTCTCTCTCTCTCTTTCGGGTGTACTTACACAGGCATACATTATTACACTTACATTTCTGTCATTCGAAAAATCCCCCAATGGTCCTAATATATATATATATATGCATTGTGTGTATATGTAAGCTTTCTCTCTTATCTGAATATCTCATCCTGCCTATGATCTCTTTATCTTCTTGTGTTCTCTCTTGTACACTTTTAGATAGGGCTTCTAAAAAGAAATCTCCCCATTGCACATGGTTATGTATAACACATTTAGGCACCCCTCTGGTGGCAATTACTGAGTTTTCATTTAAATAACTAGAATGATATGCTTGTAGGTGGCTCAGTTCTTAAGAAACGTAATGATCTACCAATCAAAAAGATGTCTTCTCTGTATATATGTATAATGTATACATTATATATAATGGAAAATAAAAGGGCAGTCTAAGTTAAGCAAGTTAGATTCCTGATATTGTCATCTTCTGAATCATCCAGATCTCATTTTTATTACCACTAACCCTCTGTAATAGCCACATAGCAACTAAGGCTTGGGCTTTGTTGATACTTGCCAGAAATTTAATTCCAAGCCTCCATCAGGTTGTTCACTACCATTTTACTTGGTTAAAAAACAGTAAACAAGAAGATTGACACTGATAAGCAGAATTGATGGTTTCTCAAAGTGGCAGCTATGTTGCTCAGCTCAAGACTGCCATAACAAATACCATAGACTGGGTGGCTTAAAACAGGAATTTCTCACAGTTCTGGAGGCTTGGAAGTCTCAGATGAAGGCAACAGCAGATTCCTGGTTGTATTCTCACATAGCAGAGAGGAAAAAACTCTTTTCTCTTATAAGGGGACTACAAGGGCCCTTCTCCTAATAACATTACATTGAGTGTTACAGCTTCAACATATGAATTGGGGTGGAGGTGGGGAGTGGAAGAATACAATTCAGTTCATGGCAGCAGCTAATACTATGCTTTACTTTAGAGACTGGCGAACTGTGACCTATAGGCCAGGTTACTCCTACCTCCTGTTTTTGTAAATAAAGTTTTATCAAAACACAGCCACACTTATTTGTTTACATATTATCTACCATTGCTTTTATGCTACAAAGGCAGAGTAGTCGTAACAAATACAAGTCGTAACAAGTAGTAGTAGCCCAAATACATACTATCTGGTCCTTAAAAGAAGAGTTTGCCTGTATACTATAGGATGGGCCATTTCTGTCATCACTATCCACATGGAAAAAACAACATAGGGCACTGTATCTCCTGTGAGCTTTTCTGGAGTTTTGGGATCACCCATTGGCTGAGTATCTTACTGTATTCCCTTGGGTGTAAGTATGAGGGAGCTACGTTTAAAGTACATTTGCAATAGGTCAGAAAAAATTACCACTGTGAATGCCTCAAAAAATGTCTTATAGCAAACTGTGTCCTGTGAAATGATAGTAACCTTTAAATATGAATGAATGCTTTTATTAAAAAATGTTTAAATGGATAAAAAAGTTATCTTTTTTTTTTTTTTCTCAGAGCTTTAACATGCTCCATATCTATCAAGCAAATATAGCATGGAGTATTTTCCAAACTTATTTAACCAAAGAGTAGTTTTTGAGAACCACTAATTTTTTTTTCTGTGTAGGGAGTATAGACTGGGAAATGCTGGCATAAGTCAAGCACTTGCTATTTTGCTACAACATGATACTAAATAATCATTTGTCTTTTTACACATTTGGGCCAGAAAAATCCTATCAGATTAGTGGTAGCTTTGCTCACCTAGTTGAAACACTATTAATTTGTGGCTTCAAAGTCCATTTCACACCATTGTGATGACTCGAACTGCTCTTTCTAATTGTTTTAAAAAACTGTTGCTATTAAAAACAGCCTCTGAAGAGTGCCTCCAGAGGTTGCTCAATTATTTAAGATGTTGATGCAGAGAAACAATACATCCTGAGGAAGACAAACCATTAATTAACATGTCTTCTGGGTTATCGTTGCCCTTCTTCACATTTTATCCCATTGTCAAGTTTGTTTAGCTTGTTAATAAATAAGAGTTTTGCTACACTTAAAATTTTCAGTATTTGTGATCTTTATAAAAAAAAAAAAGGAAGTATGTATGTTCATTATCTCATATACAGGAAGCTTAGCTTTTGTTTCTACCTTCCCTTGTGTGTTGGGGTAGAGGTGGTGATGAGATTCATATACGGAGAAACTTTGTGTCCCATGTAGTGTTTTGGCTTTATTAGGAGATTTATCATGCAATTCACTAGCAGGCTGAATTCATGATAAATATGGTTGGGTGAGAATCTTTCACTGTGTGGTTTTTTGCCTGTCCGTTTTTTGATGGCTATGAGGACTTTTATTATTGACATCTTACCTTTTTCCCTAGTCACAAACCTATTACACTTAGAACTGCAATTGTACTGCCCAAACGGATCATCCCAAACCACTAATTGAATTGGTGGCTCTGGGATAAACTCACCCTTCTGTTCTAAGCCAACGGTTCCCCATTCAGGTTGGATAGATTCTGGAGACATTTGTGAGATTTAAAATAATACTTTCTCTGATAATATATTCAGAAAATGTTATGTGGACATTTAAACTGCTTTCTCCAAGTTACTTCATGACAATTTGGAAGCCTAACCACCTGGAGCAGTAAACAAGCAGGTGTGGAATAGGCAGCCTGAATCCTCTGGCTCAGGACAGACAGTATAAAATTAACTTGCGAAACACAACAGAGAAACTCAGTTATGTCCTGAGACTTGAGCTGTCTCCACAGTGTTCCCATAAGTGAGTTTCTGCTTCTAAAAGCAGAGTTCTTAATTTGTATTGACTTTCTGTGACTTTCTGTGATGAATCTGTAGGTGTCAGCTAGCAGGTGCTTATGTGGATCAAGACAGCAGTGACCAAAAGCAGTGGCTGTTCTTTTTTCCCCACGTCCTCTTTGTGAGGAAATCCTAGCATCTTAATCAGGAATAGTATGTGCCTCTAGGAGTCTGATGTTTTTCTCATTATAATTCACACCTGTGCAGACAGCAAAGCCACTGTGCCCTAGGAAATAAGCTCACCTAACACTGCACCGGTGGTTCTTCTCTCTCAACTCCCTGACTTTGAATTTTTCCAGTAGTATGTTGGAGCTGGCTTGAACTGGCTCACAAGAGCCAATATCATACATCTCTCTTCTCAAGTCTGTGTTTAGTGATGCCAGTTATCTTGAAACCGGCCAAAGTGGAGTGCTTATAAATCAGGGCTCTCCCCACCAAAGAGGACCAGTTGTTAAACATTTACTAGCACATCACTGGATCCTTCCTGACTTATCTAGTCTCCCAGGACTTACCTTTGATATGTAGAACTTCAGTGTTTGCTCAACTGAATCTAAATTGTTCTGCTTCTTTGCACTTGATATCTTTGGTTCATTCATCAGTTCATATTTGAACACATACTATATGTTAGGAACTGTGCTAGGTTAGAGATAAAATGTCATATCCTTTAAAAATTTACAGAGATAAAATTAATACAATTTGCCACTTTAACCATTGTTAAATTCAGTGGTTTTTAATTATATTTATAATGTTGTGCAAACATCACTACTGTCTAACTCCAGAACATTTATATATCATCCCCCAAAAGAAACAAAAGAACTCCTACTCCCCCAATCCCCTATCAACCACTAATCTATTCTATCTCTATGGATTTGCCTATCTACTGGACATTTTGTATAAATGGAATCATACAATATATGGCCTTTTTTGTTTGTTTTCTTTCACTTAGTATAATATTCTAAGGATTCATCCATGTTATACTTTATTCCTTTATATAGCTGTATAACATTCCACTGAATGTATATACTACTGTTATTTATCCATTCATCAATGATGAACATTTGTATTCTTTCCAATGTTTGGCTGCTATAAATAATGCTGCTGTGAACATTTACACTTTTGTGTGAACATATAGTTTAAATTATTTTGGATATATACATAGGAGTGGAATTGCTGAGTGTTATGGTAACTTTATATTGAATCTTTTGATGAAATGCCGAACTGTTTTTCTCTGTAGCAGCATACATTTCCACTTGCAATGTATTAAGACTCATCCTTAATAGAGCCTTGCCAACACATTTTATTTTCTAGTATTTAAAAATTACAGCCATCCCAGTGCGTATGAAGTGGCATTTCATTGTGTTTTTAATTTTTATCTCTCCGATGCTTGATGATACTGAACATTTTTCAAATGCCTATTGGCTGTTTGTATATCATGGTTTGGAGGAATATTTTTAAAGTCCTTTGCCCATTTTCTGTCTTTTTGTTATAGTTCTTTCTTTAAAAAAATTCTGAATCCTAAACTCTTATCAGCTATATAATTTTCACATTTTTTCCCACTCTGTAGGTTGTTTTTTCACTCATAATAATGTCCTTTGATAGAAAAGTTTAAATTCTGATGTCTAATTTATTTATTTTTCATTTGTCACTTTTGCTTTTGGTATCAAAGAAACTGTCGCCTTATCCAAGTTTGTAAATATTTACATCAATGTTTGCTTCTAAAAGTCATAGTTTTTAGCATTTACATTTAGTTCTTTCATCGATTAGAGTTATTTTTGTATATGGTGTGAGTTAGGGGGTCACGCTTAATTCTTTTGCGGGAGGTTATTCAGTTGTCCAAGCATTATTTGTTGACAGATTATTCTTTCATTATGGAATGATCTTGGTATCCTTTTTAAAATTAATTGACCATAAATGTGAAGGTGTACTTTAGTACTCCCAATTCTGTTCCATCAATCCTCATGTCTGTCTTTATGCCAGTATCACATTGTGTTGATTATTGCAGTTTTATAGTAATTTTGAAATGGGGGTGTGTGCCTTCTCCGACTTTGCTATTGCTGTTCAGAATCCCTTGAATTTCCACATAAATTTTAGGATCAATTTCTTCATTTTTTAGTGCATTGGATTTGGATCAATTTGGAGAATTTCAAGGTCTTAAAAGTATTAAGTCCTTCTATCTATGAACACAAGATGTCTTTACATTTTAGGTCTTTATTTTGGTAGTGTTTCATAGTTTTCAGTGTACCAACTCTTGTACTTCTGTGGTTAAATATATTCTTAAGTATTTTATTCTTTCGTCATGTTAGTTTAAATGGAATTATTTCCATAATTTCAATTTTAGATTGTTCACTGCCCTTCCCATGTATAAAAATGCAACTGATTTTGTATATTGATCTTGTATCCTGAAGTATTGCTTATCCATTTGTATTTTGGATGAAGGGTGTGTGTGTATATGTATTCTTAAAGGTTTTCCAAATATAACAATGATATTTGCAAAGAGTTTCTTTTTCCTTTCTAGTCTGGATGCCTTTTATTTCTATTTTTTGCCTAATTGCCCCGGTTCCAGGTCAATGTTGAACAGAAGTGGAAAGAGCAAACTTCCTTGTCTTCCTTGTTCCTGATTTTAGGGTGAAAACTTTAGTTTTTCACCATTAATATATGTTAGCTGTGAATTTTTCATAGATGTCCTTTATCAGGTTGAGGAAACTCCTTTCTATTCCTAGTTTGTTGAACCTTTTTTATCATGAAATAATGTTGAATTTTGTCAAATTATTTTTCTGCATTCACTGAGATGATCATGTGGATTTCCTCTTTATTAATAGGGTTTATTACATTAGTTGATTTTTTTGTATGTTGAACTGATAGTTAAGTTACTGATTTGAAAGTGTTTAAGATCTTTAAATGGTCAGATTTTCTTTTACTTGTAAGTTAGTCTGCCACAATTTCATGGATACTAGTTAAAGACCATAGATCAGAGACAAAAAAAAAATTATTATATCAGTAGCATTAGTCAGAATATAAGTGTTTTTGTACTAGTTCCTCAAACTTATATTTCTATAGGGTGACATGAAAAAAGTGATATCTACTCACAACGGGTTGTGTTGTAGTATAGAAGAGGAACGTTGAACTTATGGAACCAGAATCTTTTATAATGGAAAGCAAGCATGCCCGCACTTTGCTCCAGAGGGAGAGATTATCCTTATCTTTTAAGGCTTTTTGTTTACAAACATTTTTAAAAGATAATTTGGAACAAAGTTCAGTTAGTGCCTCACATGTAAGACACCCAGAAATATGAAAATCCCATGGAGAATGTTTCCCCAAAAGTCAGAAGGCCTTAGAGAGGCGGCAAGGACTTTGGATTTTACTTTGTGTAAAGAGATGTCATTGTAAGATTTTGAAGAGTGGCACATGTTCATTTATGTTTTGAAAAAGATCACTCTGGCTTATGTGTAGAGGTTAGACTGTAGGGAAGAAAGAACGAGAACAGTTAGGAGATGATTGCAATCTCCAGGCCAGAGATGATGGTGATTCATTTAGTAGTGGAGGCAGGGATAAGTGATTATAATGAATTTTTGTGGCAGAATCCATTGAATTTTCTGGTGGGTTGGATAAAGTTAGAGAAAGCGGGGGTTAGACATGACTTCCGTGCTTTGGCTTGAACAACTGAATGAATGGTGGTACTTTTTACTGGGATGGACAACACTGGAAGAAAAACAAGTTTGGGGACATAATCAACAGTACTGTTTTGGATTTGTTGAGTTTTAGATGTCTACTTGACATCCAGGGGAGATGCAGAGAACATAACTGGATATAGGAGTCTGGTTTGAAAGAGATCTGGAGATAGATAATTTGAAAGTTAATAGTATATTTGTCATTTAAAGTTCTGAGACTTCATAAGATTACATTGGAATAAAGTATAAGAGTCAATGAAGTCAGAATAGTGAACTGTAGTGTGTCTCTGACATTTGGAGGTCAGAAAGGATTCAACAAATGAGAGAGAAACCAGGAGATAATTGACCTTAGAGCTGGATAAATAAAAAATGATGATGATGATAATAAGAATGGCTGCAATGCTGGGTCGGGAGCTATTTAGAAAATACTTCGATTATTTTGGAGTCCATAGATGAGTCCCTTAGTGTATGAATTAGAAACGATATAGTTGCTAATCTGCTATTTATGAAAGTTAAGCATGAATTTGGGAGGATGAGGAGAAGTTTAGTGAGGGTGACTGAAAGTAAGGGGAGAATCAGGGACTGCATAGCACGGTAGGGTAGTTGGAGAACTTTTAGATTTTAAGTTGTTTTAATAGCTAGGAAGTAAACCCAGCTCCTTCTCCAAGCCTTCAGTAATGTGTGCTACACAGAAATGCTTTTAGTATTTGGTGTGTGTGTGTCCATGTCCATGACTGTGCGTCCTTTATTTATTGTTCATGTATGTTCATGTATATGAGAATTAGATAGTTATCTACATCTGATTCAGAACAGGGAGGAGTAACAGAAGGAACCATTAGTCTTGAGGGAAGGGTGTGATATAGATTTATGTAGAAACAATATTGAAAATAGAGGCACATGGGAAGCGAAGTCACTAGAAATGCAGAGAATTCTTAGGGTTAGAGGATTGAACTGGCATCTAAGTTACACCTTTGTGACCTAGTAGCCACCTGATTCTTCCATTGTATTAACTGCTTTAGACCAGGACCTCGTGCTACTTAACTTTCAATCTTCACTGTGGTTTTAATTGCTCGACACCCAGTCCTGGCTGCTGCTGGACAAAACCATTGTGCTATCAGCCTTGCTCTGGACTTGCCCTTTCTTTCTGAAACAGGCCAAGTGAGATTAATGTGTACTTTATGCTTCTAACTAAATACAAATAATTAAATAGAATAAAGATGAAGCCTTCTTGGAAGCAAGAAGAATGTGTCTTGATATGTTTTCATGTGCCAAGCTTTCAAAACACACCCTGTATTCTTCCTCACTCCTAGGTTCTTCTTGTTTATGTACATGATGGTAATTAATTTCTTGTGTCATCACTTGTACAAATTAACTCCATATGTTTTTGAAAAGTCTCTTTTATTCTTCCTAAAAGGAAGTTTAGTTTTCTCAAAGCTCTTCTACTTTTTAGACAATGGCTAGTTTATTGTATTTTTGATGGAACCGGAATCTTGGTTTCAGTATTTGAAGACTAGAGAGAGACCATAGAAATAAAAGTCTAATTGTGTTCAAGTAGCAGGAAAAAAACTACTAGATTTATAAATTTCCAAACTCCCTAAGAGTTCTCCATTAATAATTGGATTAGACAGTACTCTTTCTCCGGTCTCCACTTAACCTGTTCTTCTCTAACTCTCATCTTTCCCTCCCTCCTTTCAGTCCTAAATGTACACTGTAAGCTCCAAAACTAAAAAAAAATTAGGTATACTGAACCACTGTTGAATGGAAAAAGTTAAAAGTCTAGATCATATCTAAGTTCAAATCTTAACGTCAGTACTTTCCAACCTTGAGAATGTTACAGGTTATTTAGCCTTTCTGCCTCAGTCTCCTGACCTTTAAAATGCAGATGATAATAGTACCCTATCATATAGGGCTGTTGAGGAAATTAAAATAGATAATACATATAAAGTGCTTAGAACAATGCCTAGCATAATAAGCACTCAAAAAATGTAACCTTTTGTTATTCTTCAATAGACTCATATTTAAATAAGAAACAAACTAGAAAAAAGTATGTTTTCCAGTGATGTTCCTTTGTATAGAAAAGTAAGCTGGAGCTGGGAGAAAGATTAATCCAATCTGAAGGATATACAAAGGAGATCAAGATAAAGGCCTATCTTCTCTGAGCTGACTCAGAAAAGATTACACCAGTTGGTTTGCATTCTCTATTACTTCTCTGTGTGGCTTTGCCATTTAGATACCACTGAAAAAGAGCATGTGCTTTGATATCTGCAGATTGGCTATTGGCCTTGCCACTAAGAAAATCAATGACTTTGAGCAATTCAAAGACTAACTTTTACAATCCTGAATATATATATGAGTAATAACTTAGCAAGGATAAAATGTACTATGGAAATGCATCATGAGAATATTACCAAGATTGACCCTTGGTCAGAAGCTTTTTAAGATTCTACTGTTTGTAAAATCATGCCCAGCTCTCTTTTACTAAGTTCATCTGGTCCTTGCAGAGTGACTTACCGATACAAGTTCTACTGTTTCTAGAGAAATTACTTCAATTAACCCCTGAATCACAACCCTATCTCTTGGTCCAGCAGAAAGCAGCTGCCCAATACCCCAGAACAGGAGACAGCAGTCTTGGTTTGTGAAAAGGAGGACACATGTTTTGTTCAACTATAATCACAGGGGAGTTTAGGGTTGGTAGAAATTTTTCCGGAGGAGAGTAATTTCTTCTTTATTCAAAACAGAAAGTAGAAACAGATTGACCACTCCTACCCATACCGTGGCAAAAGAAATCCAATTCGGTCATAGTCCTTGTCTACTGGCTGCTCATCCTGCTGACCCAGGCCCTCAGTCTCCGAATTACTGAGAGACTAGAATATAATGACTTTGTGGAGCAGTTATGCTGTGTCTTGTCAGAGGCCTTTTGAATACACTTTAATCCTTGTATTAATAACACAGTAGCCTGGAAATGGTTCTTTGGAAGTCATCTAAACGCCATGATTTAGCAACCCCTAACTCACCTGATAAAAAACTCTTCTGATTTTGATAAAAATTTCAAGGTACAGACAACAGTATAATACCTTGAAACACTTTCTTTTTTTCCACTGTAACTTGCAGAGCGCTATAAATTTAAATTAGAGACCTGTCTCCTGCAGGATTTCATTGGAAAAAATCATAGCTATTATAAATAGTCTTTTAGTAGCTTAAATCAGGAGCCATTTTTTAAAACCTTCTAGTGCCTCTCAGAAATGGTCAGAATGCTTTACATTAAATTCTTATAAAAACAATTTGCCCTTGGACAGGACCTTGGTTTTCTTTGTGATATGTTTGTGTAATTTTTCCATTAACAGATTTAGGCATTTTGGCAATTTTAGTGTTAAAGGGAGGTTAATGGAAGTTTAATTCAATAAATTGTGTAGGATTAAACCCAGTACCCAAAGTGAGATCTTAGCAAGGGTCTTAACTTTCCCTCTTTTCTTCTAAGTCCCAAATTGGCTTCTACTTTGACAAAATTATTTGTATCTCTCAGAGCTGTTTTACTGATCATGCAGGATTTGTATCCAAGGTGGCTTATTTGACCCATCTGTGCTTCTCTTGAGGTTTGTGCCTGGATGAATGGCTTTCTGAAAAGCATTAAGAAATGTTCTTTCTGATTAACCACAGGAAAAAATAGCGAGGAAAGTATTACCTGTTCTAGCTGAAAGAACTAATTTTTTTTTTTTTTTGTAGTTAAAGAAAAAGTTAGAAAATAATTAGTGGAATATGGATAGAACTGAGTCATTTAGGGGGCTATAAAATGTCAGGGAGATGACTCTCAGGAAAGGAAGTTACATATAAATGATAGAATCATGCAGTTTGAAGAAACTGAACAAGAACAACAAATTAAGCTTAGGAAAGCAGGAGGAAAGAAACAAGTATAAATGCAATGGTTAATGAATTAGAATAAAAAATAGAATGATTAAATGTATAATACTATTTTTATAATAAGAAAACAATGGTATCCAATGAAGTCACTAGCTCATCTAATCAAGAAAGAGTAAATACTTAAATACATAATTAGGAATGAGAAATGTAAAATACCCACAGTTAGAAAAGATATCAAAATGTATATATAAGAGTAGGCTAATTTATAAGAAAACATGGATGCAAAACTTTTTCTAAGAAAATATGAATTACCAAAATTCAAGAAAAGTTAAACCTGACTAGACCAATAATCATGAAAAAGATGAGAATATAAAAATAAAACTATAAAAGATTTGAAATTGTATGATTTCACAGAAGAATTTTTTTAAACTTCTAAGCAACAGATAATCCCTATGTTATTTTTACTGTTCTGGTTTCATTTTGTCTGATTCATTCCCAATTCCATCCCATTTCCTCTCCTCCCATCCCCACCCTACCTCATTAAACTAGCTTACCTTGATAAAATCAATATCTACCTACCCAGTTACACATAAAATAGATTTTTCTTACACATGAATATTGATCAAACAACTCTACATAGGAAAATTTCAAATAGAATTTAAGAAAAAATGTTAACCCTAATCAGGTAGAGTGTTTTGTTTTCTAGGCTTTATCTCCGTGCCCTTCTATATTGCCAGTGGTGGAACATGCCACTAAAACAACATGAAATGGGGAAGAGGTCATCCTTCAAAGACAGGGATGCTGGCAAGTCAATATATGTCCATTACCTAGGTTTCATTCTAGGAATACAAGTCTGGTTCAATATTATGAAACCTTTATTATGATTTAACTATATTTACAGTTCAGATGAGAACACACATCAGATAAGTTCTTTAGATGCTGAAAATGCCATGTTCATTTGAAAGCATGACTGACAAACTATAGTTATATAGACCTGGGTATTTGGCAGGAATTAAAAAAAAAAAAAGAAAGAAGCTTATCACTTCAAGGAAAACAACTGACAGTATTTCTTGCCAATGATAAACTTTAAGCTTTCAAGTAAAAATTAGAATTTCTGAAAACTTGAGTCCCTCACTGTGAGCTTGACAGTTTCCAAATACTTAAAGCCTTTACTATGAGACTGGGGGTAATACCAACAAATGTGATTTTATTGATAACATATAATACAATGTGCCAATATTTGGAAGATCTTAATTTAAACTCAGGGATCTAATATTTTCCAAATGGCCAATGCATGACTTCCAGAATCTGTCATGCCTATATAAAAGATCCAGTTGATATACAAGATAGACCAATGGTTTTCATGTAATAGAGCATGAGAAATTCATTTCTGTGGTTTCAAATGTCCAAATTACAGCTTACCTTTAAAAAACTACCACTTGCCTGGTTTTAGTGAGGTATCAAAAAATAATATACACAATTATTTGGAAAGGCTATTAACATATTCCTTTTTCCAACTGCATTTTTTAATAAGGCTATGTTTTCTTAATACACTTCAACCAAAACAACATATTGCAGCAGACTAAATTCAGAAGCAACTATGAGAATAAAGCAGGAGATAGTTATCTTCTATTAAGGCAGACGCTGAAGAAATTTACAAAAATGTAAATAGTAAAGCAATGGCACCCTTCTCGCTAAGTTCTTCATCTTGGAATACAGTTATTTTTCATAAAAATATATTCTTTGTGATATCATATGCAAGGTTAATTATTGTTATTTAAAATATATGAATAGAAATTTTAAAAATTAGTTTTAATTTTAAATATGGTAAATATTGAGAGAGGTAACCTATGTGAAAATGTTCTTGGAGGAGCCTCAATAATTTTTAAAAATATGAAGACGTCCTTGAGAACTACCAGCATATACTGATCCCTCAGTTTGAAATCTTCCCTCCCAGCTAACTCCATGATTCAGTCTAAAATAAGGTCCCAAACCTCCCAGACAGGGCTATGCTGCCTGGCAAGGAGCTCCTTTGAGCCCTAGAGTTTCTCCTCCATGTCTCACTGATTACTCTTCAGGCTGCATTTCTTCCTGCTACCTTCTCACTAAGTCAAGGAGGTCCTAAGTATTTAAAAAGGCATTTAGATATAGTTTAAAAATCTGCAGCAGAGGGCCATGTTTTGCCTGCTGTTAAATTTTGGATCCTCTCAGAATAGAAGGGTTCAGTCTTGAAGTTTAATTCAAATACCAAATTGCAATGATTATAATTGGTATGATTTCATCTGGTGCATTTATTTCAATCTCACCTTATTCTGTCACTGAACACAAAGCCTACTTTCTCCTTTCTCCACCCTCAGCAGAATTTCAACCAGGTGTTGAAGGATATTATAGTGCAAAAAAATTAGGGTCCAACTCAATGCTAATTAAGTCAGACCAATCTGTGTAAGCTTCAGAGATTAGAGACTATTGATTTTCACCTTCTCTACTTCTGAAAGTACAGGTCATTTAGCAACCTGCAACAAGTACTAACAGTCTATAGAGAGAAGCATGGGATTGGTTAATTTAGTTCTGTTGGCAAGATTATTGTGGGTTAGTGAGGATCTTACAAGGATTCTAGACCATCATTTTTCTTAGTAAGCTTCTTGCATTGTGGAGCAGAGGGCTCTCCCTCTCTTAAGGTGCCCTGATGAATTAACTTGGATAGATCTCTTCTGAGGGTGGGTGAGCACATTTTCTCCAGGAATGTCTCACTTAAAAGAGTGGAATGAAAACCAACCAAGAACAAAGACATCATTAATTTTAGGCAGAAAAAATAATTCACAAAGTTAAGGCCAGCTACTTCTCATGGGTAAAGTATTTCTTTTTATATACTTTGGTCACCTTGATATACATTAGTATACAGGAACCAACCAGAATAATCTTATTTATACTCTTAGATTTTCAACACCATTAGTCCCATGAGCTCAGAATGCTGCAAACTTCAAAGTGTATCCATAGCTTCATTATTATTCCTCCAAATCACCCTTCCCCAGTAGCCCACAAACTTTCTACCCCCTAAGTAGGCGAGTAGTAGTTAAAGAAACCACATATAAGTTATTGTCTTCTTGGCAAGGTGCCAACTCCTGGGGTTGAAGGAAGAAGTATAAAAACTGTAAAAGTATAAAATCAGTCCTAAAAATACATCAAACATTCAACAGTGTTTTTTCATGATTTGTGTGGAAATTAATCACAATGTATAGATTAAATTTTCCCCCAAATTCAACTGACTTTAATGAAATAAGAGAATAGTATGATACAGATATAGAATCCATGTAATTTCCTTTTCAAATAGTTTTTATAAAAGCTCATCATTGTCTATTTTACTCAGCTCCTAACTATAAACTTAGAATATTTTAATTTTTAAAGTCAACCCATAAAATTATTGGTCTTTTATTCCTTTACAAAATCAGATCTATTAGCATTTTAAGAACATTTCACTTAAAAAATCTGAGTGTCTTTGTCCTCTTCTGATTCTTAATTTACTTTTTCAAAGGGGAAGATTTAGTTCATTGCTGAAAGTTACTTGATGTTGAAGTACATTCCATATAGAATGATATATGGAAGTCTGTGTATATATGCATGCATATGTGTATATATAAAAATATAAATATGCATACACATATACCGTACACATACACATATATATATTTCTTTTACATATTAATTTCAAAGGCTTGATGAGACCTCCAATGCCAGTTCTAAGCAAGAGCTTCCACAAAATGGAATGTCATCATAACTCAGATTAGATATTCCTGAGACTTACTGTTAAGTTGTTCTTCTAAATATTAAAGCATTTCTTCAACAGTGTATTCTGGTTCCTGTATTATTGTCGCAAAGGCTGTATTTCAATGTAATATAACACAAAGGGAATCTGAATTCTTGAAAGCTGCTCTTTTTATACAAATCAAAATACCCAGCATGAAAGATGGTAAGAGACAGTATTTGATCTTGTTCTGACTTAATTTACCAATAATCATCAGATTTTGAGATTGTGTTGCAGAGATCAGAATTAATAGCCCCTATTAATTATTATTAATGTATAAGCAACACACGAGAGGAAGACTATTCAATATCCAGACTTCTTGTGATCACATTATGTACAGTGGGGGAAACTGAGGCTCTGAGATCGATTTTTTACAGGATAGTACTAGAGCTCACACATCTCGATCTCCATCATCTCTCTGTTCATATTTAGATGGAGTTGTATCTTTATAAACAGATTTAAAAGGAGAACACACATGTTTTTCAGTTAAATTAGTGTTTTCTTTGCATCTACTGATTCAAATTGTGAGTATATTATTTGAGATCTTAATCTCCTTAGAATATTGAGTTGATGTCTGACTCTCAGTGTCAGAACACCCTCTTTACTTGAGAAATTTACATATTGAAAGGAACTCTTCCAAGCTCAAATAAAAAATAAGACACATGAGAGTTTTTCTGTAGCTACTGTGGGTAGCAGTGTTGAATGAAGTTCTTGGGGCTGGACAGTAAAATAGGAAAAAAATACAGTAAGAAAAAATAGATCAACTCAAATGGTGAGTCATGAGAGCAATGGTTCTCGACTACATCATAATAAACAGGGTTTACTGGGTAGGAAATACAGTTAACAATTTTGAAGAGCTTGGGTTTTGGACTGTGTAAGTATTAATACCAAAATTTATTTTAAAAGAATTAATTTAGCACTCTTACAAAAATGAAGACTGCTCCTCTCTGGCTGAGATGCCGTCTTTCAAAGACTGTCTGCTTGATATTTCTTTACTGCCATTTGGAGCTTGACTTATTTCTGGCTAAAGACACTCTTAAAATACTTATTAGTTTGAAATTTCTCATCCACCCCTTTTTTCTCTTTTGCATAGTTGCTCTCGGCCCTGGAAAAGGTATTCCCATCTGTGGCTGACAGCTCTCTGAGGTCTTACGGATGCACTGGTGTCTCACTCAGGGCTTTGAACCACTAACTGGATGGAAGGAAAATGCAGAATATACATTAATGTAGAAGGAAAAAAAAAGGGTTATTTCAAAATCAGCATACCAATAATTTATAAAAGCTACTTGAGTTTTCTTCAGTGCCTAAAACACTCCTTTGAGTGAGTTAAGAAGCAGCGTTAGTCCCTCAGCACGCAGCCACAATGTGGCCTGTAGCTCCAGTTTTGCATATGTGGTTTCTTAGCCTGAAAGAGTTAAAGCTATTGCAGAAAAGAAAGTATGTGTGTGCTCCTGTGTTTTAATTATTGCAACTGACTACATTAATCAAATGTAATAATGTCTTATTTCCACTTGACAATACAGACCTAGTCTGCTTTAACCATATCATATTTATAAAAGGTTCACATCTTATCGAGTATCAGGTATCATAAGAATTTAAACATCATATTTCAAACCAAACATTTAATCGAACTGACATTTTGAATATTAGCATATTCTCTGTGTGCTAAGCTTATGTGGATTTTAACAACCTTTCTAATTTTATCTGCAAACTGCCTTATTTTTATAATCAGGCTCAAGTCAGATGAGATAGAATATGGCATGAAAAGCATTAACATGTAGAATATGTGGCTTCTTAATAACTTCGGAATGAAATACCTCTTCTATCTTACATGTTTATTCTAATTGTTCATACCCTCTTTTTGCTATAGAGAAGCAACGTAACCTTAAGCAGATTGTTGGAAATACAAGTTAGGAAATGCCAACTTCATATTAGCCTTGAAGATGATTGAAATAGAAGCAGAGATATAAACCAGCAGACATTCCTCTCCATCCTCATCCTTTGTTAGTGTCCTTTATCTCCCAGTAGTGTCCAGTAGAAGTCCTTGTATGACTTGGAGCTGTCCCATCGTAAAGATGATGGCAACAATCCACTCTGTGAACTTAGCTTACTGGGAGGAAGGGAGTTGTGGACTGTGGAAAGAGCTCAGGTCCGCAGGGTCTTAGTCTGTACCTGAGAACATTCTTGTAGGTGCCAGTTGTGGAAATAATCCCCATTAGACCAGTTTTAGATCTTTTCTGTCTTTTCATATTTGTTGCCTCCACCATACTAATGACTGTTAAAAGCCAAGGAAGGTTGTGTTCTCTTGTGTTTTATTTTAATTAAAGATTGAAATATGGGCTAAGTAAGCCAGAGAAACCTCAAGCATTTGTTGACATTTTTTTTCAGAATACTAATTTCCCTCTGATTTGGGTTCATTTTTTGTCTATGTAAGTAGATGGTTCAGGATCCAGTGAACTGAGAAGTGCTGTTCATTGTGCAGTGGTTTCTCAGATCAGCCTTGTTGGTATAGAATGGAATGTCCCAGTGATGGCAGCTGTGCTTGTCTACTCTCTTGGTCTAAATAGTTTCTGCACATTTATCTGGTGATTTATTGCAAGCCCAGCTGCTTTGCTTATTTTTTCAGTACTTGAAATTTAAAAAGATTCATTTGTAATTGAAGCTCAGAGAGAAATAATATTAAATATGACTTTCCATCAGACAAGGGGCAGAAGGTACAAGTTTGTCTCATGATTTAAAGCCATCTGTAGACAGATGCGTGGTTATTTAGAGCAGACCTCTGGATGTCAGTTGGAATGCATTTTTAGCTGTAGGAGGTGCTTTCTCTTGAGACTTGAACTTAAAAACAACTGTGTTTTTCTGATTAACATAACCAGCCCTAGTAATCCAGAAATAAAATGAGACTTCAAAACACATGTGCAGACATTCACGCCTACACACATTCATTCATGTTTTTACATACACACGTGTGCACGCGTGCATGTGCACGCACACACACATACACACACACACACACAGTATTGCATGGATTGAGAGCCAGAGTTAAAAAGAACCAACTGGAAATATTTTTAATAGTGCTAAATGTATGAAACAGTTGACACTGAAAGAAAGGAGTCTAGTGAAGATGAGAGAAAGCTCCAGAAGTTTGTTAGCAATGGTTTGGCAGCAGTTTTTACAATTACTGTGTCCTTCAAAGTAAAGAATTGGTGTCAGATTAGAAACTGCATTCAGGCTATTTTTTAAAAAGTGGTGTTCAGTTTTTTCAATTCATCCACAATCTTCACTTGTTTAATATATACAATTATTCATTCATTATGTCATTTTAACAGATATTTAATGAGAGCCTTAGGTGTTCCTTTCTCTTGCAGGCTCTGTGGTAGTACCTGGGTGACCCAAAATTACTAGGGCCAAGTCCCTGCTTTGTGTGAGTGTACAAGAGACAGACTTATAATAAACGTTATTTTTGTAGTGACCACATATAAATAGGAGAATAGACAAATTACTATGGGACCACAGAAGAAAGAGTGGCCAGCAGCTTTCTAAAGAAAGCAGTTGGTGTGATTTTCTTACTGGTCCCTGAGAATTCATCTTTTCATGCAATCCTAGATCCTTTTTTTCAGAGGAACCTAAATCCCAGGTGAGTCTGTTTTCTGTTTTCCTATTCCCACTCATTTTCCTTCTTCCTTTCTCTAGGGTTTCGTCCTCTTATTTTCTCATTCATCAAAGACTGAAAAATTAACCACCCCTCTTATTATTATTAAATTTGTGGTGGCCCTGAATATTAGCTTCCAGTGTGGCTAACTTCTGACCCTAGTTCCACATTAAAAAAAAAAAAAATCTTTTCAAATATCTTGTCAGATTTCAGGTGGGATAAACAGTAAATATTCCTGGCAGTATTGAAGAACCCGATGGATGCAAAAAAGCATCTCCAAAGAGGATGCAAAAGATACTATCCTCCGAAGATCTAGAGCCACTTCCGAAGATAACTAAAAGAAAGGAATACTTAGATAATCCCACCCCAGAGCTGGCAACCATCAGTAGGATTCTAGCCACAAGTGAAGTACAATTCACATTTCTGTCTGGCCATATTTTGGGGGCCTCCAACTTGGCCTGCTAAGCCAAGTTTTCAGGGCACAAACACAAATGAGAAGGCAGTGCTGTTCCTGGGAGAGACAACAAATGGGTACTTAAAAGCAAAGTCACACATCACGATTCAAAGATGTAATTCTTACACATGTTTTTTTTTGCCTGCTGATCTGAATTTAGGAAGGAAGGGACAAAGTGAAATTTTACCTTTTTCTCTTGATAGGCTCCACAGATAGAGATTTAAGAGCATTTCTTTTCTTGGACTGGGTCTAGAAACTAGCCCAGGCTAGACCTCCAGGAGAGCTGAGTTTGATAAGAACTTACCCTTTGCCGGCTTCCCCAGTTTTCCCAGGATCTTGTCTGCAGACTGTCAAGTAAGGTGTACCAGCAAGTCTCATTCTGGTCTCCAGAAACTGTAGAGAAGGAAAAATATTTTCCCTCTGCCCATTATGGTGAGTGCTTGGCTGAGACCCCTTTTTCTCTAGGGTACCTCACAAATGGATAAGCTTATCTAGGTTAAAAGTTCTCCACTGTGGCCGCTGTAATTCGGGATGATCTTTGGTAAAGGTTAACCTGCTTGTTCAGCCTTAAAACAAAATTTTATTCATATGAGGCCTCACAATGGAGTGATTCCAGCTTACGCAGGGCCGCCTGGGGTCTGGCCCAGGCCATTTTGCGGCCCTTGACCAGGTTCAGCCTGGGCTAGTTTCTGGTGGACCAGGTCCAGCCCGGGCTGGTTTCTAGACCCAGACCAAGAAAAGAAATGCTCTTAAATCTGAAAGTTCATAACGCAAAACTGTGGAGCGAGGACCCGAGAGGGACTTACCACCTCCAGAGGCAGCAAAGAAAGCTGCGAGCTCAAGAAGCTCAGCAGGTACTTCTCCCTGGTGGCTCGTTGTTCCCGGGGTCTCCTTAGGTTCCCTCTTTTGACACTGGAACTGTTAAAAGATTAACTGAGGCACATTAAAAGTTTTTGTTTATTTCAGCAAAAATTGATTCGAATTGGGCAGTATCCAATCTAGCAGATAGAAAGCTCTGCGGAGCTGTCCAAAATGAAAGACTTCTATAGGCAGAAGGGAGTGAGAATGAAGAAGTTATACTCAGCAAAAAAAAAGTGGGTTGGTTATTACAAGACTCCTTTAGGGGATGGCAGCAGTGTTATCAGGCAGATAACCTAACCAATGATGGTCAGACAATTCTTCATTGATTTTAAGATTGCATTTCTGGGAGAAATTAAGTCTGGTGACATGTAGCTTAGCACAGGTGGTTCCATTTTCGGCCTATTGTCTTGTTTTTAACAGTAAATATTTTAGTAAATATTAGCCTCTTATCAGATATATGGCGTGTAAACGTTTTCTATAAGTTGCCTGTTCATTTTGATTATTTTTCTGTGTGGTTTAATTGTTTTACTTGTTTGTGTGTGGAAATCACTGCTGAGATCAACATCAGTGAGCTTGTTTCTGTGTTTCCTTCTAGGAGTTTTATGATTTCAGGTCTCAAATGTAAGTCTTCATTTCGAGCTCTTTTGTTTGTAAGTGATTTAAGATAGGGTTGGAATTTCATTTCTGCATGTGGTTATCCAGTTTTCTCAATATCATTTATTGAATATCCTTTTCCCCATTGATTATTCTTGGCTTCCTTGTCAAATATTACTTGACCTAAAAAAAGTTCTAGAAAGCCATCATCAAGAGACTGTGAAAGAAGAAAACAAGCAAAACAGCCGTCTTCTTTAATAACAATGAGAAAAGGTCTAGAGGTCGGAGACAACCTTCAGGTCCGTAGGCAGCATCCCTCTTCCTACCTGTCTACCCCATATTAGCTGGCTGCCTCCTGAGAATGAGAAATGCATTTCTTTGGCCTCAGTTTCCAAATCTCTTAATTGGGAAGCTCGACTAGGTTAGACTTTTAAACTTTTCTGTAGCAGATGAGAAATGTGATGACCTTCCTTGTGCAAATCCCAGGGTATGGATTGTGCCCAAATCTCTCTATCTCCTATTAAAAGAAATCTTAGCAGAAAGCAAGTAAAGTGCCATTATTCTAGGATGGTCTTGAATTCTCATTAATTTACATAAGTGAATTTTGGTATTTTAATGATCATTAGTACTAAGTTACATGTGATCTCACATTGTTATATGTTATATTTCAGCTGCTGAAAAGAAAAACTCTGTGAAACTTAAAGAAACATTCTGGATTTCACATTTCATTCTGCCTGTGCTGAAAGAGGTTAACAGAGCCAGGCCTGAGACTGCTATTCTTAGACAGGCCTGTTTGTAAGGTTGGCCCTTAGCTGGCATATGGGAACGTGACAGTATACAGTTTCCTGCATCGATAGGAAGTTTTTCCTAAATGATAAAGGTGGCTCGATGTGTGTAGACTGTGCAAACAATACGATTTATGCCAAAATCCGTTTTTTCCGGGAGTCTGAAAATTTGACATGTGGTGGATAGGGAGTGCCTATGTGGCCATCTCCCAACAAAACCTTGAATGCTGAGACTCTGGGCTTACTTGGTAGACAATACTTGACAGGTGTGTCATAATTGATTGCTGGAAGAATTAAGCGCATCTTGTGTGACTACTGGGAGGGAATGCTCAGAAGCCTGCACCTGGACTTTACCCCATGTGACCTTTCTTTTTGTTCATTTCACTTTGTATCCTTTCACTGATGTCTATGTATGTGATGAGTCTTGTGTGTCCCTGTAGCAAATCGCTGAACCTGGAGTTGGTCTTAGGGATCTCTGAAATAGTGCCACTTACTGATTTAAAAAAATCATTTGTTGAACAAATACAGCCTATAGAATATCTCTTGGGGTGAGGTGACAGAGGAATGAGGGAAGAACAAAGATGAATAACAAATAGACATGCCCCGGTTTAGTGGATGAGATGGACTTGTTCAAATGAATAAATGCAGTGGGAAGCGATGAACAGGTGGGACAGATGAAAGGGTGCTGGTTGTGGGCTGAGTATCTTGGAAGCTAACTTGAGATTTAAAATGGAGATGTGAGGGTTGCGATATGTGCTGCTTTTAAATTCCACTGCGATGCATTGGTGATTTAGAGTGGGTGATCTGAGTTTGGGTACAGGGAGAAGACCCAGGAAATGTTAGAAAAGAGTAAGGATATATTTGAGAAGAGCTGTTCAGAGACATAAAGGCCAAGGGTTATATGGTTAGTTAGCCTTCTCCCAATTAAGGGAGAAAGTATTAATACTGAGTGAAGAACACTCTTGAGTCTTCAGGTGGGGTCCCAGGAATTCTAAGTAACTGAGTACAATCTATACCCTTGAGTAGCAATAAGCATTGATTTGATGATTGTGAAAATAATAAAAAAATTACTGTGTGCTTTCCATGCGGCAGATACTATTCTAAGTTATATATGCATTGGATCTTTTAATCATCTCAGCAGGCTATGAGATAAATACTTTTCTCATCATCCCTGTTTTACAGATAAAGAGTGGAGGACCAAAAAGTTACTTTTTCCCAGGTTATAGAACTGATAGACCCATATCTTTAAATTCTTTGCTTCACTGTTGTGGAAGTTTGTAGAGGGTTCATTTGTTGGTGTAACTTTTTCCCCATTAGCATACGCCTTTTCCAGGAATTTTCTAAAGCCCACCCAAGAGTACTGGGGAGAAAGGGCAAGCCCTCTCCGCCTGCCTGGTACAGGACCATGGGAAGCAGCCAGTTTAGGGGATAAGTGCCTGGCTTTGGAGCCAGAGGAACCTGGACTGGAACTACTCTGCTGTTTACTGACCGACTGATTTGGAACAAGTTACTTAGATTTCTCTGTGCCTCAACTCCTTCATTTATAAATTTGGGGAAACTACTATCTGTCTATGTGGTGGTTGTGAGGACTAAATGCTGTAAGATGATGACTAAGTCCTGGGCACACTGCCTGGTGCATAGTAAGCACTCAACAAATGGTAGCTATTACTAATCAGCAGGGGATAGGTTATTCTCACACCAATTTCTACTTCATGGCCACGTTTAATTTACTGCTAATTACATTTTGATGGCATTTGCATATAGCATTTAATTGACTGAAAAATCCCATTAATATTTCATAATGGAGTACACAAATTACACGGGGAAAACATTGTTAGGATATTATAAAGGAAGGCACGCTTTTTTCTTTATAAACGTCTGTATCTTATGAGGATCACTGTATCTCAGTGATAACAGTGTCTTATTCAGGCGGGCCCATTGAGCTCCTCATGAGCAGGGGATGCAGTCATTTCATAGCTTACCCTGTTTTTGTATACTGGCAGGGAAGGTGCTCTACTCCCATTTAACCCTCTCCCTACCACCAGAGTTAGCATGTCAATTGATTCCCTTCCCTAGGGTACATTTCCGACACCTGACTTTGTTTGCCTGCCAGCATTGCTGTTGGGAGGAGCGCTTTAGCACTGTTGTATCAACTGCTGGGACAACAGCTGGGACCTCTCTGGAATTCGTTTTCCACCATCTTCTTGCTGGCACTACCAATGTCCTGAATGGCATCCTCAAGCATGTGACACTGGCTGCCTTCTTTCTGCCCCTTGCCTCCAACCTGTCTTGAAAAAGTTAAGAAAAATTGTTCCTAGGGCCACTCATGGGTTTCCAGTTCTCTTTCCTCTTCAGTGGTCCTTGGTGATCTAAAATTCATGTTCCCAACTTTGAATGTTTGCCATGGGCATCAATATTTCCTTTAATGAGGCTGTCTCAGAGGGGTCTAAAATGAGCTTCGTAATCATCCACATAAAGGATAGTCGAAGACCAATTTTTCCTCCCACTCTTGCTGTTATTTAGAGCCACTATGACCTTCTACATCTTGTCCATCTGTACTTTGGCATAGTGTTTATTTCCTAGTCTTCTATTTGCATTGCGGATGTTTGTCCTTTACACTTGTTCATACTGAAATTTGTCAATTGTTATTACCACTTAAAATATTTTCTGTCACTCCAGAGTTCTAACTATAGCAATTAGTCAAATAATATCTGAAAAGTTTATCAGAAAATTCTTAATCTCTCTTTTGATGATGTGAAAAACAGTCATTCACATGCAACATGTTTAAAACTTTTTGCAGATACACATACCTCCTGTACTATTATTAATATATTTAAAGTCAAATGTCCCCTGGGGGGGGGGTGGAATTGCTGATATGATTCATGCATCTGGGAGAAAAACAGGTAGATTTCCTTGCCTTGGTATTTATTCTTTTGGAGCAAACCTCAGGTCAGTTAGTCATGCCAACAAGATTATGGTTGGACCATCCTTACCTATTTTGTTATAGAAAGGATTATATGAGATGTAAACTCAGACTATACATATTATTTATGGAGACCGTCATTCTGCCATAGAAGGAAACTAAATAGGTTTGCTAAGATTTATCCTTCTCTTGGTTGCTAGGTAGTACCTAAATCAGGGGTCCGCGATGTTCTTAGAGGGGCTAAAGAGGAGCTGCCCTGTCCCTCACTTGAAGATTTATCACAAACAGAATGGGTGGCTAAGATTGCGGGGAGGGGTGCTCCTGATTGCCTTATAAGTCATGGGAGGAGTAGACAGCTCACAAACAAGATGCCACTGAAGTCCTTACCTTGTTCCAGCTGTTCCTTTGATAAGGCTTATGCAAGAAACATACTACTTTTTCCCTTTCTCTGGTCTTTATGAGTCTAAGAAGTTCAAACATTTTAAGAGAAGAACATACCAACCCATGCAATTAAAAATAATTTTTTTTCTCAAGTCACAGTTGGAAGTAGGTTGGGTGGTCTTCTGAGGCATCTAGTCTCTAAGTGCTCACTCCGGGATCTCAGTGCTGCTGCATTTGTGTGGTTACAGCATCTTGGATCAGGAAACCATGGAAGATTATTTAGGATATTTTAGGGGCCAGACCTGGAAGAGGCAAACTTTACTTCTTTCAATATCCATTGTTTAAAATGGCCTATCTAGAAACAATATAGATAGAAACATAGTTTTCTTCTGTGCTGAGGAGGGGGCATAAAGGTTTGAACACATAGTATCGCCTACACCCCACTATCAAAGCCACTTAACTTCCACATGAAGACCTGGTCTTGCTTCTGGATTTGGGACTGATTACCTTAAAGCCAGAGAAGAATAGAGAAGTTGTAGTACTACTCATGGTATGTAGCCTGAAGTTTCTCTGACTTGTATCTCAGTTCTAGTTTTTAGGTTCCTATTGAGTCCAAGTCCTCACCTTGTGATAATCACAATGTATTAGTTTTTTATTGCTGCTGTAACAAATTACCACAAATTTAGTGGTTTAGAACAACACACATTTATTACTTTACAGTTCTATAGTTTCAAAGTCTGACATGAGCCTCACTGGAATACTAAAACAAGATGTCTGTAGAGCTGCATTCTTTTCTGGCGGTTCTAGAGTAGAAATAGTTTCCTTGCTTTTTCCACCCACATTCCTTGGCTTGTGGCCCTTCTATCTTTGTATTCAACAGTGTCGCATCTCTCCTACTCTTCTTCCATTGTCATATCTCCTTCCCACCCTGACATCAGCTAGGAATGGTTCTCTCATATGATTAGATCATCTTCCCATCTCAAGGCCCTTAACCTTAACATAAATATCCCCATTTCCATGTAAGGTAACATATTCACAGGTTCCAGGGATTAGGATGTGGATATCTTTGGGGGGCCTTTATTCTGCCAACCATTCCTAGCAAACACTGACATAGTGTTTACTATCTAGCAGGTTCTCTTTCATACCCTTTACATATATTTCCTCACTTAATCCTCATAATCCTGTGAGACAGATCCTAATATTATGCCCATTTTCAGATGAACTTTTAAATAAGGAAACTATGGTTTAGAGAGGTTAACTCATCCAAGTTTGTGGCAATGGGATCAGGCTCCAGTATCCAGGCTCTTCATTATGACATTATACTATCTATATACTATAGCACAGTAATTTTTTTATATATATATATGCACACATATATATGTGTATATATATACATATTACTGTATGTAGTATGTGTGTTTATATACACACATACTACATACAGTAATATGTGTATAAACACACACATACACACACACAATAATGTATATAACATAGTAACATGTAGTGAATTATACTAGAGATCTGTTATATATTCTAATTTATCACTGGAACTTTCCCTGTTTTTTATATTGCTTCCTTCTTTCCATTTTCTTGCACACCAGGCCCCTCCCTTGTTCTTGAGTCTTCCCTATCCTATTATTGACATTAAGTGCATGGATTTTGCCAAATCCTGACACATTTCTTAATGCTAAATCTGGATTTTCCCAAGTTGGAATTAGGCACTGCTACTGATGGTCCATGGATGGGAATAGTTACATTTAATTGTCTTTTAATTCCATATAAATCCAGGACAAAGTTTCTGCTTAGTGCTTATATGCCTTTCACACTCTCTAACACTTGCTCTTTAACAAAAACAGCAGATCTCAGGCTAAAGGCCTTCTGCGGAAAACAGTTTTGGCCAGCTTTTAATAGCATTCTTTTAATTATTATAATTTTGGTTACCTTCCACTGATGGCAAGTGATCCTGTTTTTCCACTTACAAACATAGTACACTTGATTTTAAGGAAAACTTTAAAAGATAAATCTGTTTCAAGTAAATAGTAAGTATTTACAATGGGAGAGCAGGTACATGATTATGACCAAAATTGTGAGGGAGGCTTATGAGTAGATGATGATGGTCAAATGTACTGCTCAATGACTGCCTGCATCTTGCACTGCTGTGTGTCCTAGATGGCCATGGCTTCGTGGGAATCTTTTTGGCTATTTGGATCATTCTCTCTGGGTGCCTGCCTGCCCGACTAGACTCCCTGTCATGTCCTACAGTGCTTCCCTGATATCTCCCCCACTTCCATTCCAAATCCTACCTGATCCTAGTCTCATCACTCACTACACAGTCCCCTTCCTGATCCTCTGTGTGATGAGATATGGCAGCTGTTTGGATCCAAACTATTCTACTGGGATTATATAGACCGTGATCCCAGATAATGAACTGTGACTTCTCAAAGTTATAAACTAGACATTCCAATGAGAAGGAATGTTAGAAATCGCCTTCTGCTATTAGATGAGATTTTGTGAGAGAAGGCACTTTAAAAATGTTAAGGTATGAGAGAAATGCGAGGTTTTATTTTTACTAGTATGCATATTAGAGATAGAGCTGTGACTAAAGTAATGAGCCTTTCTCTATCAGCAAAACACAAAGCCAGTCTCACTATAGTCTGGTCTCCCCTCCTCCCTCACCTCCAACAAAGATGAAAAGGTAAGAACACTTTGACTGTCTTCAATCTGAGGTTTATAGCTATGTGTTTGCATACATTTAGTGGATTTACATAAAAACACTAAAAAAATCCACAATTGTTTGTGTGAAGATAATGAAAAAGATAATATTAAACTGAAAACTTATATTTTCACTATCTTTTGTTAAGATTTATTTTTCCTCCATGAAGCGGGCAATATAATTTTTCTAGACCTCTTATATTCATCATACCAAGAAGTATCATTGGTTATATTTTATATCTTGATCAGTTTAATCAAGTAAAACTTGATGCTGAGCACAGTTGTGAAAGAAGCAAAATCTGTTTTTTTAGCCACCCCATTCCTTTGCTTTAAACTGCATTCCTAGATTCAACTTTCCCTTAGATGCAAATGTTTTTTAGCTGTTTTTGTAGGATGGGGATGCCGTAGATCAAAGTTAATGGATTTGATTCTTTGTACTCTTTCAATTGTGCACACAGGGACTTTAAAGAGCAGGGCGCTGGCAATAAATGAGGGTCACATTGAAGCCTGCTTATTTCTTCCTTATTGATTTGCTTTTACTTCTATTCAGGGAAAAATTTATCCAATGAAACTAATACATATTGAATTATTAGGGGCCTAATATGTTGTTTCCCTTAGAAGAAAACTTTACATCTTTTTAAAAATTTCAGTAATTTTGCTTGTGATGTCAAGCTATTTAGAAGAAAATGCAACTGAAAACTTTAATTTCATATATGTGAATTTCATATATATGTATTAGAAACTGAGATGGCTTAGAACATACCAGCCTATGGAGGTTAATAATAGACCAGCAACAGTCATAATAAAACTGTGTTTTGGGGGGAGTCCCTTGGCCTGGTCAGTTTTGTTCTCAATAATTTTGGGTTTCTCTGGCAAGTTTTCTCTGTCCATGTGTCCTCATGGCCATCAGGCCTAGTGCCGCCCAGGCCGTTTATGCTGTTCCTAAAACCAGCGATGCTCTCTGAGACCCAATGACTGTATCTTCTCCTATTGTTGGTGCTCAGTTTGCGTTTTCATATGCTTCAATCAAAAGCTCCAAGCAACGATATCCTCTGCTTCCTCACATTGGTGGTGTAGACCCTTATCTTTGGAATCATGTTCTTCAGTTAAACAGATGCTATAATGCAGAGGTCTCCAACCCCTGGGCCACGGTCTGGTACTAGTTTGTGGCCTGTTAGGAACTGGGCTGCACAGCAGGAGGTGAGCAGCAGGCAAGGGAGCAAAGTTTCATCTTTATTTGCAGCTGCTCCCAGTGCTAGCATCACCACCTCAGCTCCACCTCGGATCATCAGGCATTAGATTCTCATAGGAGCACCAATCCCTAGTGCCAAAAAGATCAGGGACCGTGGCTCTAGTGAGTTGAATGGTGGCCCTTCCAAAAGATATTCCTCCTGGAGCTTGTGAATGTGACTTTATTTTGGAAAAGAGTTGTTGATTAAATATCTTGAAATGAGACCATTCTAAATCATCCTGGAGAGCCCTAAATCTAATGACAAGTGTCCTTGTAAGACAGAAGAAAAAAAGACAAAAGAGAGGAAAGCCATTTAAAAATAAAGGCAGGGATCGGAATTTTTCAGCCACGAGCCAAGGAATATCTGAACCTGACAGAGTTGAGAAGAGTTGGGGGAGGTTCTCCCTCAGAGCCTTTGGAGGGAGAGCCATTCCCTCGGCACCTTGGTTTTAGGCTTCTAGTCTCCAGAACGGAGATAATATTCTTTTGTTTTAAGCTACTGAGTTTATGGTAATTCGCTATTGGCAGCCCTAGCAAAGTAGTACACATATACTTTTCAGACTTTCTATATTTCCACTGTTTTTGCTCTAAGATTCCATATTCCTGGGGATTGAGTTTACAGCCTTCTGTGTAACACACACACAATCGTCCTCAATCGGATGCTGACTCTGACCTGGAACCGCATTATGTGCCTCAATTTTCTCTTCCTTTAGGTTCAAATTTTTTGTTGTTTTTCCCTCAGGGACCTCCCTGGAACCTGTGTCTGCATGGGAGGTAGGTCCCTCCCAGCCATGTCCATTTACCCTTGCCTTAGTAGGTAAGTTTAGAGATAGACGCCTGACTCACACTTAGCCATCAGTCAGAGCAGTGGACAGGTGGAGTTGTCACATGTAAATTCTGAAGTGTATATGGCCACATTTCATGGAGTATGCTGAGGAGCCAAGGAAGCGTGTCTGCAGAGAAAAAAGAATAAAGCAGACCATCATGTCGGAGAAAGAAAGCATGACCCAAACGCTGTCCACTTTCTGGTTCTGCCTTTTGGCTTTGTTCCTAATCATGAATGGAACATGTTCCCATTTTTTGTTTACGTAAGATTGACTTGTTGATGTTTGTTATGAAAGAGTCCTATGTGACAGCAGACCCAACCCACAGGCTCCCGTCATGCTTGGAAGAGTGAGGTTCACAGTGGGGGCTCCCTGGTTTCTAGCACTTTGTAACTCGCAAAACATTTCCACCACTTTGTCTCATTCCAACCTTGCATGGGTGAATGACCTTTGTGGCACTCTGGACAGGAGCTTTGACCTATACTTGACATGAAAAGACACTGAACTTTAGAGTGACAGAGACTCTGGATTCCCAGTACACTCTGCCTCATCCTATTCTGTTGTGTAAAACAAACACCCAAAGCAAAACTAAACAATCCCAGCAGGGTCTGAGTTATGAAATCATCTTCAGCTTAGAAGCTTTTGAGCAAAAGGAGTAATGGCACAAGTGCATTATCTGTGACTAAATACAGCCCAGACAGGAGGAGAGATTTGGAGGACAGAGAATGGCCCCGGCTGAGAGCTATTAAGAGCCCTCAGCCCTGGAAAGGATGACAGGGAGCACTTAATTGGGACTCTGATGTGAGGAGTAGTCACAAATAAGCTGACAAAGCCATACATAAGCCTGAGGCATCCAGGAGGATTAAGCGCCATTAGCTAACCTGTTAGCTTAGAAGTATTTGGCTTTTAGATGGTAGTTTTACTCTAATGTATTGACCTATACCAGTTAACTGTGGAAAGCAGGCTTTGTGGTTACGTTTTAGGTTTCAACATTTTAAAAAGTTAGGGAGCACAGATGATGAATATCAGAGAAGGTTCCTGCAATTACTGTCATCTTCCTCATCTTCAAACCTAGCTCAAATTTGTTGGGGTTTTTACAGTGTAATTATCAGTCAGTAGTTCTGCTACAGCCTCTTATTCCTCTCTAAGTTTTTGATTTGTAGCTGTTTTCTCTCAGAAGGAACATTTTTATGGCTTGTGAGGCTAAGTAAAATTGAAAATCATCCCAATGGTTTGGTCATTCATTCAACCAATATTTTATTGAGCACCAGCTATGTGCCAAGCATTGTTCTAGGAGTTCAGGACACATCAGTGTAGCTTCTATTACAAAGTATGTTAAAAGGGCAAGTGCTATAGAGCAGCATAAAGGATGGGGAGAATGGCTTGCAGCTTTCATTATGGTAAGTTAATTATTTTTTGTCCTACTCTCACTCTGCTGATCTTATATAAGCTCTCCTTTGAACTGCAACTCTGCAATCCTAACTAAATATTTTAGGATAGTACCATGCTCCTGATTTTAGGACTTCTACCTTAGTCTATTAGGAGTAATACTCTAAGGGCTCAGGAATTTGAATATTTAGCCCATACTCAGCTATGATATAATTTATCCATGTGTAACCCACCTGCATCATTAACCTACTCCAAAACCTTGCCAAATAAAAGGACACCCTTCCTTTCTCTTCATCATATCAGGGTTTATGTTAATCACGTTGCCTACTTATTCTTCATTCACCTTATTAGAAAAATCAGTGGAGGAAAAGTCCATCTTGTATAACCAAGCTGGCTGTTTCTGACATTTTTAGCAAAAATGAAACAGCTGAATTATCTATTTTTCAGAAGCGAAAAGAAAATTTCCACTTATTCTCTGTCACCTATCTTGCCTTCTCCACTTTCTGAAGAGTTGATACTAGCAGAGAGCTTCCTTTGGAGTTAAACAAATGCATCTTTTATTGAGACTTTAGAATCTAAACTTTCTTAAATAGAATTATTGGGAAAACCTTACTATCTTTGCTGAGTTCTCACCTTGCCCTGGATGACCAACTACATAATATTCAGGGCCCAGTGCAAAATGAAGTTTTGGAGTCTGTTCAAAATTATTTCAAGATGGCTGAAATACTGCCATTTGCGCCACCGCGGATGGATCTGGAGGTTTTCATGCTGAGCAAAATAAGCCAGACAGAAAAAGTGGAGAACCATGATCCCACTCATATGTGGAATAGAAAACTGAAAGCAACAAATGAACAAGACAAACAAAAACTCGTGGACAACAGGTTAGTGATTACCAGAGTGAAAGGGGGGAGAGGGAGAGAGAAAAGGGTAAATGGGGTCAAATATATGGTGACGAAAGAAGATTTGACTTTGTATGGTGAACACACAATGTACAGATGATGTATTATAGAACTGTACACTAGGTCAAATATATGGTGACGAAAGATTTGACTTTGTATGGTGAACACACAATACAATGTACAGATGATGTATTATAGAACTGTACACTTGAAATAATTTTTTTAACCAATACCACCCCAATAAATTTAATGAATTTCAAGATGGCAACAGCAGAGCGTTAGATCAAATATGAGACCCTACTTAACAGGCCACGAAGCTGGCCCTGCCTCCTCCTACTGTGTTTGAATCAGGTGTTCACTTGGTTTAAAATTCACAAGAAAAATCCAGTACAATAAAAGTACATGGTAGCACTTAGCCTTAATTTTATGAGAGGTACTTTGTAATTATACTTAAATCGAGAAAGAGAGCTAACAGAGAATTTGCAGATGTATGAAACTGAATAAACACAAATTCTTTTGTATAATGTAAATATGTAATTAAAAGAAAAAATATTAAAAAAAAATTCACCTTAGAAACAATCTTTAGAGTATGACTTCAACAGTTTCTTATTAAATACAATCATAGCTAAATTATTATCTGCTTAAATAAGCTTCCTAGGTATGCATAAGATATTCACACACCAGGAAGCTTAATAAAATAGGAAAATGGAGATAGAATAAATAAGACTTTAAGATCTAGTTCTTGGGGAAAAAGGAGGTGAGAAAAATACTTTCCACTTTGGAAAACTGATATGGTAGTCATCTATTTGAGATATATTTTCTGGTTCACAACTGCCATGGTCTTCATCATTATTTATTTTGAGAGTATGTCACCATTACACAATGTGATGTATGTCCATTGAAGTAAATAAATATTTTTGATACCATCTAAGCAGAATCCTCAAGGGAAATTAAATTCGTATTAGTAATTCTGGTTCTGGTAAATAGATACATGCTATATGCATTGGGATCATCATGTGTGTACACACACACCCTGAGCTGCTGAAAATATAGTATTTTAGAACAAAGGTTGACAAATGATGACCCTTTGGCCAAGACTGGCTTACAGCCTTTTTTTTTTTTTTAAAGTTTTATTAGAACATAGCCATATATTCTTTTGTTTACCAGTGTCTATGGTGACTTTACCCAAGAAAGACAGAGTTGCATAGTTTCTGAAGATTCCTTACAACCTGCAAATCCTAGAATGGCTCTTTACAGGAAAAGTTTCCTGATTGTTGGTTTAGAGTTATTTAACTGATGAAATATTTCTCTAGCAAATGATTAAGCCTATAAAATGCATAATAAAAGAGATATTTTTTATTCACATATGCTAATATTTAGAAATGTGTATGACAAAGCAATATTTTTTCCAATTTAATTGGCATAAAAACAATATTGAAATAAGTTCTTTTTCTCCATTTATAACAGAATTATATTGTTTAGTATTTCTGACATGATTGATTCCTGGCTTGTCATCTTTAATATGCAGGATGGCTAAAAGGTTCATTAAACAGTTGTATATTTTCTATTTAAAATCTCCATAGCTATTTTGTGTGTGTGTGTGTGTGTGTGTGTAAAAACTAGAAATTGTGGTAACCTACCTAGAGATCTTTTGGGAACAATTTTGCATTGAGTGTTCCAATCAGCCAGTCATAGTAAATCAGTTTTTGAAGATATTTCCTTATTATAAATTTAATAAAAATTTCATAATTTATGTGATTTCCTTACCATTAACAGAGAATGAACTCAAAATTGTAGTTTAAAAAAATGAACAAACATGCCTACTATGCAATATAGAATTTAATTTTTCAACAGATTTTTTTTATTTCCTAAGATAAAAATCAATTTATTTGCACAGATGAAATTTAAAGCATACACACAGCAAGAGAGGTGAGCATATTTCCTCAGCCAAAAATATAAAGAAGGGTAGTAATATATGTTATTTAAACATATGGGGTGAATAGACCCATAAGGTCTCTGAGAGAATATTTGACTTTGGGACTTTTAGAAAATCTTAGGTGTGGAATCAACATTTGGTATTTTTATATTTCTCCAAGTAAACTGATATTACCTTTCCTTGCTTTTTAAAAAATTGTTTTTATAAAATAGTGAATAGTTATCAAAGAATATTTCTCACATAAAAATTAAGTATGAAGAATAATGACATCCACCATTTCATTTAAGAAAAAGAACATTATTATCTGTTTCCTGTGTGCCCCTCCTCAACATAACCTGTTCTTTCCCTGTCAGAAGTAACGACTATCCTAAATTTTGTTTCTTGGCACTTCCTTTCCTATCTTCATTGAGATGTAATTGGCATGTAACATTATATAGTTTCAGGTGTACAACGTGATTCCACATATGTATATATCGTGAAATGATCACTACATTAAATCTAGTTAATATCTATTACCATGTATAGTTAGAAATTTTTTTCTTGTGATGAGAACTTATAAGATTTACTTTCAATTATACTATATGGTGTTATTAACTAGTCACCATGCTGTATATTAGATCCTTGGAATTTATTCTTCCTGTAACTGAAAGTTTATCCCCTTTGACCAGCACCTCCCCATTTTCCTCACTTTTCACCTTGGCAACCAATTTTCTACTCTTTCTATGAGTTCAATGTTTTTAGATTCCACACATAAATGAGATCATACAGAATTTATCTTTCTCTGTCTGACTTATTTCACTGAGTATAATGCCCTCAAAGTCTATCCATATTGTCACAAATGGCAGGATTTCCTTCTTTTATATGGCTGAATAATAGTCCATTGTACATATATACTACAATTTCTTTATCCTTTTATTCACCTATAGATACTTAGGTTTTTCTGTGTCTTGGCTATTGTAAATAATACTGCAATGAATGTGAGGGTAAAGATATTTTTTCAAGTTAGTGTTTTTCTTTCTTTTGGATAAATACCCAGAAGTAGAATTGCTGGATCATAGTTTTTGTTTTTAATATTTTGAGAAACCTTCATTCTATTTTCCATAGTGGCTGCACCAATTTACATTCCTAACACCTGTGCGCAGAGTTCCCTTTTCTTCATGTCTTCACCAATTCTTGTTATTTCATGTCTTTTTGGATAATAGCTATTCTTACAAGTGTGGGGTGATTTTGATTTGAATTTTTCTGATGACTCGTGATGTTGCCTTTTCATGTACTTGTTGGCCATTTGTATGTCATCTTTGGAAAAATGTCTATTGAGAACCTCTATCCATTTTTTAATCAGATTGCATTTGTGCTGTTGATTTTTATGAGTTCTTTATCAGATAGGTGATTTCCAAATATTTTCTCACATTTCATGTTGCCTTTTCATTTTGTTGATGGTTTCCTTTGTCATGAAGAACCTTTTTAGTTTGATGTAGTTCCATTTGTTGATTTTTGCTTTTGGAGTCATATCCAAAAAACAATCACCAAGACTGCTATCAAGGAGTTTACAGCCTATGATTTCTTCTAGGAGTTTTATGCTTTTAGTATTCAAGTCTTTAATCCATTTTCAGTTAACTTTTGTTTGTGGCTTAAAAACGTGGTCCAATTTCATTTCTTTGCATATGGCCGTCCAGTTTTCTCAGCACCATTTACTTAAGAGACTATCCTTACTGTGTATTCTTGGATCCTTTGTTGTAAACTAATTGACTATATATGCATGGGTTTATTTTTGGGCTATCTATTCTATTCCATTGTCCTACATGTCTATTTTTATGCCAGTACCATGCTGTTTTGATTACTATTGCTTTGTAGTATATTTTGAAACTGGGTAATGTGATGCCTTTAACTTTGTCCTTTTTGCTCAAGATTGTTTTAGCTATAATCAGTCATTTATGGTTTCATATAAATTTTAGGATTTTTAAAAATTTTTGTAAAACTACCCTGTGATTTTTGATAGGATTGTATTGAATCTATAGATGGCTTTAGGTAATATGTATACCTTAACAGTGTTTTTCCAATCCATGAACATGGGATATCTTTTTGTTCATTTGTGTCTTTTATTTCTTTCACCAGTGATTTATAGTTTTCAGTATAGAGATCTTCTACCTCTTTGGTTAAGTTTATTCCTAAAGTTTATTTTTTTTTATTTTTATTTTTTTCATGTCTTCGTATGGGATTGTTAATTTTTTTTGTATTGTTCATCATTAATGTGTGGAAATACAACTAATTTTTGCATGTTGATTTTGTATCCTGCAACTTACTGAATTTGTTTATTAGTTCTAACAGCTGTTTGGTGGAGTCTTTTGGATTTTCTATATATGATCATGTCATTTGCAAATACAGTTTTACTTCCTCCTTTCCAGTTTCGATGCCTTTTATTTTTTGCCTAATTGCTCTGGCTTGGACTTCCAATACTATGTTGAATAAAAGTGGCGACAGTGGGCATCCTTGTATTATTCCTGATTTAGGGGAAAAACTTCCAGGATTCCACTGTCGAATATATTGTTGGTTGTGGGCTTGTAATAAATGCCTATTATTATATTGGGATATATTCCTCTGTTCCCTTGTTGTGGAGAGTTTCTATCATAAATAGATGTCGAATTTGCCAAGTGCTTTTTCTGCATCTATTAAGATAGTCATATGATATTTGTCCTTCATTTTGTTAATATGATATATCTCATTGAGTCATTTCAGATTTCAAACCATCCCTGCACTTTCAGAATAAATCTCACTTGATCATTGTGTGCAGTCCTTCTAATATCTTGAGTTGAGAATTAAACAGGTGAGGAATTGAATATTATTGTTCAACTTTGCCTAGCTCTTGGTTGTCTCTCAAACCTTTGTGATTGCCCAAGAAGCCTACTTTGTTCCTAGTGGCTCCCAGTAGTTGAGAGTTTGCCAAGACCTGTCAGTGTTCCACAGGGGAGGATCTCACTCATCATCTGGATTCAGGCTTGATTGGATGCCGGACTCTCAGGTGGAAGTTTTTAAAGTACCCAAATATACCTCTTTCAGGGGAAGACTGACAAGTGTTTCTGTTTGCACCCTCTGCACTGAGCCCTAGAGTGATAGCCAGTTAAGAACTATTTCTTTATTAGCTATCATCCTGTGGAACCTGTGAGCATAGCCCTGCTGGTCACCAGAGCCAGGCTATCAAAGAATGTGTCCCCTGAGCGGCAGTCAGACGTGTGCACAGACTCCTTCCTGAGATAGCCATGATATAGGGTGGGGTAGAGGAAGGGTGCAAAGATAGTACTTGCCAGTCTGTGGTTTTTGGAGAATATTTCAATAGAACTCTAGATGTATGTTAAAATAGATGCCTGCCACTCAGGATGAAACTTAAGATAAGCAGATAGGTCTCTTTCAGAGAAAGGCTAGATACATTTCAGCTGGCTGTCTATGTGTTGAGCCGAGTGAGTCCGTGCAAGCCTGTTCCTCAGTTCATTATAGCCTTGTGGGTCTCGTGAATGCAAGCCCCATTGGCTATCAAAAGACAAATTTTTGGCAGCTGGTCTCTCAGGTGCAAGCCTTAAAAGTTGAGATGCCAGATGTGGGGTTCAAATCATTCTCTTCAGGAAGGAGCTCAGATTTTTGAGTTCTGTCCTGATTGTCAGTAGCTATGCTGGGGAATGGGGTGGTGTTTATGACAGTATTGTATCTCAGCCTCTCCTAGCCCTTTCAGTTTTTTTTTTTTTTTTAATTATTTACCTCATGTGTAGGAATTGCTAAGCTAGTTTTTGTATTTCTTTCAAAAGAAATTGTTCCATAGGTGGCTGTAGATTCAATGTGTCCATGGGAGAGGATGAATTTAGTATCCTCCTATGTTATTATCTTCTGACCTATTTATATATTTATTCATTGTTCTATGAAATTTTTTTAACACGTGTAGATTCATGTAACAGTCACCACAACCGGAATATAGTATTCTTCCACTGTGACAAATAGAGTTCTGTATATTTTCCTTAATAGCTACGCTAGTCCCAACCCTAACCTATGGCAACCATTGATTGTCATTCATCACTATAATTCTCTCACTTCGAGAATGTTATATAAATGGATTCATATGGTATGTAGCCCTTAAGATTGGCATTTTTCTGTCAGCATAATGCTTTGTGGTCCATGAAAGTTGTTGTGTATATTAATAGTTCTTTTTTATTGCCGAGTACTGTTCCATTGTACGAATGTACTATAGTTTGTTTATCCATTCACCCTTGAAGGACATTTGTTTTTTTTACCTAGTTTTGCCTATTACAAATTAATCTATACAAATTAATATACAAAATTTTTTTGTGTGTGTGAACCTAAGTTTTCATTTCTCTAGGATATATACCCAGGAGAGCATTTGCTATGTCATATGGTAAGTATACATCTAATTTTATAAGAAACCATTCAACTGTTTTCTGGAGTAACTATTTTGTAATTTGCTGTTCTTATGATCTACTTTGGTGAAATGTACATTAAAATGTTCAGTACATTTTCTAGTTGTATTTTCTTTCTTGTTGTTGAATTTATACAGCACTTTATTCTGACATAAGTATTTTATCAGATATGTAATATGCAAATATTTTCTCTAAGTCTATGGTTTATTTCTACATCCTCTTTTAAAATTTTTCTTCTGGCTTTATTGAAATATAATAGACAATTGATTACTTGTATTTACATTGTACAATTCAATGAGGTTTTTAAAATTATAGTTGGCATAGAATAATATATTAGTTTCAGTTGTATAGCAATTAATCGTACAGTGATTAGAGATCTATATAACTTATCAAGTGATCACCCCACTAAATCCAGTGCCCCTCTTCTCCTTTACATATTTATCACATTATTAACTATTTTCCTTATGCTACACTCTATATCTCTATTTTGTAACTATCCATTTGTACTTAATCCCTTTCCCGTTTTTGCCATCCCTCAACTCCCTTCCCTTCTAGTAGCCCTCAAAATAGTCTCTGTATCCATAAGTTTGTTTCTGTTTTTTTTGTCATTATTGTTTATTTTTAGATTCCACATGTATGTGAAATCATGCGATATTTGTCTTTCTCTATCTGACTTACTTCATTCAGCGCAATACCCTCTAGGTCCATCAAGGCAATATCTTTTTCCATCCCCTTCCTTTTAGTCTGTGTGTCTTTTAATCTGAAGTAAGTCTCTTATAGACAGCTATGTAGAGGTCTTGTTTTCTTATCCATGAGGTCTTGTTTTCTTATCCATTCAGCTGCCCCATATTTTGGTTGGAGCACTTAATTCTTTTCCATTTGAGGTACTTATTGATAGGAATGTAGTTATTACCATTCTTTATTCATGTTTTTGATACATGTTTTTACTTCTTAAAGAAGTCCCTCTAACATTTCCTGTAATTCTGGCTTTGTGTTGATAAATTCCTTTAGCTTATTTTTGTCTGAGAAGCTCTTAACCTGTCTTTTGACTTTAATGATAACTGCTGAATAAAGTATTCTTGGTTGTAGATCCTGGGTTTTCATCACTTTGAATATTTTGTGCCAAGTCCTTCTTAAGTCTTGCATAGTTTCTTTTGAGAAATCATCTGCCAGTCTTATGGGTTTCCCCTTATAAGTAACTGTTTTTCTCTTGCTGCTTTTAATATTCTCTCTTTATATTTAACCTTTGGCATTTTAATTACGATGTGTCTTGGTGTAGGCCTCTTTCGATCCCTGATTTTTG
>NW_006436298.1:40238922-40259312 GCF_000325575.1 Pteropus alecto
AGATTGCTTTGCTCCATTATTCCTGGATCTCTGTTTTGTTCCCTCATATGGTTTCTGCTTCTTATCTTTCCATTTTGGCTGCCTTTCTGTGTCTGTACTATGTATTAAGCAAAGCTCCTAAGTCTCTCAGTCTTATTAACATGGATTTGTTTAGTAGGTGTCCAGTGACACAATCTTGAGAGGGCTTCAGTTGCTGGCGGAATTTAGCCCCTGTCTGTACCCCTCTGGGGCCACCTGTTAAGATTCAGCAAGCAATTCATAGACACTGGGCATATAGTTGCCTCAAGAACTCATGCCAGAAACTCAGGTCAACTGCCACCAGTGTGAGTCTTGGACCTGCTCAGCAAGGGGCACTGGACTTCATGAGGACATCACTGGATGTGGCTTGAGTGGTACTGCAAGTTGAGGGAGGCAGAATTTCAAGGAATCCTCTGGGCAGAGCGACCTCTGTTATCTTGTTTGATGACCCCTTGCCCCCCGCCCTTGCTCCAACAACTCAGTGTTCCCCTGTACGTCCCTGGTGCTTCCCCTGAGCCACTGACCTGGTGCTGGTGCTCAGAGCGATCAAGTCCATCACCCTGAAGTCCGGTTGTAGACACAACCCCTTTAAGAGACATCTGCAGGTATTGTAGCCTCTGTCCCACTCAGCCTCTGGGAACTAGGCAGACTCGTGTCTTCGCCCTATCCTACCTCTACCGCTGCAGGGTGATTTCTTATTTCTCTCCCTAGTTGTAGTGCTTCTGCTTATCTAGATCCCAGGTGACTTTGCTTGCTTTGTTTGTCCTGTGTTTCTGTTACAACTTTAATTTGGTTGCAAGAGGGATGAACAGAGCCTCTATCATCTATACCATTTCCCCCCCGATCCCTACATCCTCTTAACAGGTCTTTCAAGGAGCAAAAGTTTTAAATTTTGATGAAGTCCAATTTATTTCATAGAATGTGCTTTTGATGTCATGCTGATATCACTTTTATTTAACTTTACTAAAAAAAACTAGAACAAATTCATATTTATTTAAAAACTTAATTTTCTTGTACTTTTAATAAACTAAGTGTTTGATATGTTATTTTAATTATATTCAAGTTTTAAAATTATTATTACCTATTAAGTCTGTCAAATATGCATGGGGATCTGCTAAAGACATCCATAACAATTGTGTTTCTTTCTGTATCTCCCTTTTTTCTAACTTTGTTTTTTAATTTTGAGCCAGAAATGTACAGAATATGAATTTTCATGGCTGTTATATTTTTTACAAGTTTTCATTAATATATGCACTTGTGTAACTGTCACCTCAAACAAGATAGGGCATTTTAATCACCTTAGAGAGTTCCTTTATTCTTTCAGTTGATCGTCACCTTCATAGTTAACTACTCTTATTTCTATCTCCATAAATTAGTTGTGTATTTTTTTTGAAAAACTTCATAGAAGTAGAACCACACAGTAAATATTTTTGCTGTTATAACTTCTTTTTGCTGAGCATAATATTTTAATAATCTATATTGTGTTGTGTATAAGTAATTTGCTTCTTTTTATTGCTGAGTAGTATTCCTTTATATGAATGTACCACAAAATGCTTATCTAATTGCCTATGTTGATAGATATTTGGGTTATTTCCAGTTTTTTGCTATTATAAAAAAAAAAGCTGCTGTAAACATTCTTATACAAGTCTTTCTGTGGACATGAGTTTTCATTTCTCATAGGTCAATAACAATGATTGGAATTACGAGTTACAAAAATATGTTAAATTTATAAGAAACTTCTTAAGATTGTTTTAAATTTGTCGCAGCAATTTAAAATCCCCACTAGCAATGTATGAATGAAGATTATTCTCCATGCTTGTAGATAAAAGACCAATAACATTTGATTCTGGTTGTTTTCAGAAATAATTTTCAGAATGTTCTTTGTGTCAGATGGTGTTCTTTTGGTGCACTTAACAGAAATAGATTTTTGCTACATTAAGGAAGAGGGAACACATTCAATGCTGTAAGTGGCAAAAGCAGTGGGGCTGAAAGGAGCCACAATAACAGGCTAATGGAAGGAGGCATCCATTGATAACAGGAATGGAGACCCCAACCCCCACTGAAGATTGAAATACCAGGCAAGAATATCTAATTTATCTTAATTGGGTCAGATAACTGTCTCTTGGCTAGGGACCTGCAGGGACTCCAGATACATCTCTACTTAGGAAGGTATTAATTTCCTCAAATACAGAGAGGAGCTCATAGGAAGGGGGAATAGATCTTTGAGTGTCAAACTCAACAAATACCCATTATAATCTGAGTTTTCAGGATGATATTTCTCTCATTGTCCTTTTCATTTTTGCTGTTTTGTTGCTTACTCATTCTGGAATGAGGGACGATCTCTGCAGACCTAGTGCTTTCCAACAGACATAGCAAAAAACTTCCTTTCCTGTGTTCTTTGACAGTCTGATCCAGCAGAGTTTGTGAAAATATATAATCTCAAGAGCGTACTACTTAGAGTTTTTTTTAAACTTCTTTCCTTTTCAATTTCTTGACTTGTATACAGGAGTTAAATCTACTCAGATACAAGACGACATAACACCTTTTTCCTTTTGCTTCCTATTTTATTGTTATGTGGTTGTTGAAACTGTCTAGTGATTATAAGAGGAACTTCTATTAGGATGTATTCCTCTAGCCACCAATAGCAGTGGGACTGTCACTAATCTTCTGACTTGTACAGGGCTGAGTTATTGAGTTAGGTGACAGGCAAAAGTATAGTCAAACCAAAAGAATCTTCTTAGCTTCTTTCAAGCTGTTGAGTCAGCTTGCTTTCTGCTAGCAAAGTGGGTGTCAGTTGCCAATGATTAATCCAAATTTACTCCATATGTTTTGTAGCTCTTCTAAATTTTAAGCTTTTTCCCTTGATGTTATGAGTTTTGCCTTCAATGATTTTATAGGAGTTATATCAGAAAATTGAAAAGATATTAGTAACTGACACCATTTTGAACTAATATGCATTTATCACAGATTCTATATATTAATGTAGGTAATGTAATTAAACATTAAATGTTTATAGAGTTTCATTTTCTGTATGATTTAGAGGCAGCTTCAGGATTGTGAAGAAAGGTTAGGAATCTTTTGGAGTTTACCTACTTTTTCCCTGAAGAGTACATTCAGTGGTTCATTCACCAAATACTTAGTCCTGTGATCAGCTCTCTTGGAGGCATGAATACCAATCACCTATAAGAGATTGGACTCCAATTTGAGAGAGAAATTTAAGGACTTATTTCAGTTACAGTCATACAGTTACTTTAATCAAATGGTGTGCTTAAGCCATTGTCTTCCTTGTAATAGTATTTAAATTTTTATTCTATTTAAAAAAAGAAGTCTGATGTGTTTTTTCCTTAAAAATGTGGGTATATTCACAATAAGTAGGTCTTCTTATGAAATTGCTATAAAAAAGACCAAAAACCAGACTGACAAATACCTACCAGGATGGATGAGAGAATAGCAAATGAACAAAGTGAAAAGGCAGATTTTTGTGTTTTCCCTTACTATTCATAAGTATCTAATGTAATTTGTTCCTGTGTTGAGTATAATCAGAATCTATATCTCTAAACTCTTTGACTAAAGTAAGCTCTATGTGAAGAAAGACAATGTATAAGAGAAAAAATCCATTCATCAAAATAAGCCACATGAATAAGTAAAGCTAGGCATAAAGAAGAGAGAAAATACATTTCATGTTTACCTTTTTCTCCAAGTCCAAAGTCAAATGCACAGGAAGAAACTCAGTGCACTTTGTTTTTGATGCTTTTGAAGTCTTTTCTTGAAACTAAATTATTGCTTTGCTTCTTTCCATCGAGCTCTGGAAGTGATTATTGTGTATTTTAGAAGTTTTTATTTTTTATTCTCATCAAAGCATAAAACATTTTGATAGATGACCAGAACAACTATTCCTTCCTATAGAGAAGTATACCAAAATGCTCGTGAGTAAAGAAGTGACCTCCAAGGAACTTATTAAAAACATTCCATTGTGGCATCCAACATACCATGTTGGAGGCCTAGTTTGGTAGGAACCATATTAGATATCTAGTATTTTTTTCCTGCACAATAAAAAATAATAAAAAGCATCTGATGCATTTCCATTGGAAGAAGATTTAGAACTGTTTTTCTGAGAGTTGATGACATCTGTCAGGGACTCCATAATCCCATCTCTAAATAACTTCTTGTGAATTCAGGGCTTTGACCCTGCATTTGTCTGCTTTGTGTGAGCTTCTCAAGAGAAAGATGCTATCTTGTAAGTGTGTGATATGGGAATTAGCTCACAAGGACAAAGTCACATAGGATTTGTGTAGCCATGTGTTTCCATAAAAGTTCTATTCTAAAAGGAAATGCATTGAAAGTACTTAATCCTAATTCATAAAATCTTAGACTAGCAGCAGCTTTTCAGATCATCAGTTCAGTCTCTTCCTGAAGATAATCATCTGCTCTCACCTGAGCATTTCCAGTGATTAGAAACTCATTATGTTTTAAAGTCTGTCTTTCGGGAAATTACTAGAAGTTCTTGAGATTAAATCTGCATACCTGTAATTTCTAGATTTCAGCAATACAAAGAAGGTGATTAATCATTTGATACAAAATAGTTATTTTAAGCCTCTTCAAATATTGAGGAAAGTTTGTTTCTCACGTGTCTCCGTGTCGGCCTCCCCCTAACCCCAGGCCTGTCCTCAAGGTTAAACACATTTGCTTTCTCCGACCGCTTCTTATAAGACATTTTCAGTGTTTCACGGGACTAACCTCCTCCAGACAAAATTACAATCTCTCTATAAGATCCAGCTTAGTTTTAGCCAAGTAGGATCACCTTAAACCATGTAGCTCTTGCTTTTACTGATGCATCTGAAGCACCTTGGGAACTTTGAAGAATTTCATTTGGAGACATTCAGTTTTAGTTGTTATGGGATATGGCCTGGGCATTAATATTTTCTAAGAAGTCTTTCAGTGAAGAAGAGGTAGGACCCTTCTACCCAAATCACCTGGGGCCCGGGCAGAAATTTAGGACACGTAACTAATAAACGGACATGTAAGCTTAAGTGAATCTTGAAAAATCCGATCTAAGCATTTCAGAAGAAGGTAATACTTATGACTTATCAAATGCTTAATGCCTGGTATCAGGCTAAGTATGAACTCAGTTAAGTATAAAACATAAATAAGAACCTGAGGCTCAAAGTAACTAAGTGATAAAAATAAGGTAATATTGCCAGGAACAAAAAGGCCAGGAGATTCCGCACCAGGTTTTTGGCCCTTGAGCTAGCTTCTCTCTTGATTAGCTGGCTGTGTCAGCATACCTGGGCCAGAAAATGAAAATAGTTGCTTTTGGGTTGTTCTTAGGCTGCTTACAGGCCTAGTGTGGGTGAAAGCTGGGGTGAGGCCTTTGCTATTCAGATTGCTTGGGGCTTGGGGTAGGGCAGACCCAGGTAGGATGGGTCTCCCCCACTGTTGCCCTTGCTTCTCATCCTTGCCAACAGCATTCTGAATACAGGAGGTAAAGCTGGGGGTGGAAGACAGTTTTTTAAGAGGCAAGGGACATTGAGTATAGTGCAAGCCAGTAGGTGTAAGTCCCCATCTTGACTCTCATGTTCATTTTCCTTCTATACTTCAAACCAGAGCATCAGATCTTTCTCCAGGAAATATGAGAAGAAAAAAAAAAAAAATCACCATGAGCCACGTAAGAAACTGATCATTTCTGACATACTAACTGCCTGATTCTGAATGTTCATTCCTAATATCCTTTCAGATCTGCAGAATTGACTACTTTGGACACATAAACCAACCATGTTAAACACTCCTCATCACGATCTGGCCATCCTTGGAAACATCCTGGCCGTCTCATACAAACCATTTTCTCAGGATGTATTGTACTATATGAGTCTTCATGAAGCCATCCTCATAGGGGCAGTAATGAGAAAATTTGGAGCCCCTAGGGGGGCATTTTCTATTATTTTAGTTTGTAATATTTTTAAAACCTTTGGTTTTCTAGGTTCATCTACGTCTTATTTTTCTAGTCTTTGAATCTGTACATATTCAGTGACTGGGTGAAAATCCTGCTTGTTCCTTATAAATACATTCACAGGTGACAAATATGTAGTGATCTATTTATGGAAATTTTTAAAAAATCTGTTTCAGGGACAGGCTTGGGTCAGATAGACTTACATTTTACTGAAACTTTAGTCAATAATAATAATGTTATTTTCCCAGGAGTTCATTCATTGGCTGTCTTAGTTGGGGATCGCCCAGGAGACAGACAGACACGAGTCAGTGATTTGAATGCACTAAGTTATTGGGAGGTCAAGGAACACTGGCATGGGAAAGGAGAAATGACATAGGGAAGGAAAGACAGAAAATATCAGTCAATTATTAAGCTGCCTCCTATAGTGGGTAGCTTAAATACATAGAGAAACTCTGGAAAGTAGTGCAAAACACAAACCTTAGAATTATACTGCCATGGAGCAAAGGAGCTAAAAAATATACAGTCCCCGTCTGTCAGTCATCAGGTACCACCCTCCTTAAGAAATGCAGAGCCTGGCTGTTGGAAGTCTGGTAAGGTGAGCATGGAAATGGTACCATATGTGGGTCAGGAAATTTGGAGAAACACACTGGATACGTGAAATGTATCTGAGAAGGAAACTAGATGTGCCATGAGATATACAACTAAATAAATTTTATAAATATGTCTTCAGTCAATACTTAAACTGTTATCAGAAAAGCACACAAATTTCTAGAATTATGAATTATAATAATCTTTGGTCCACACTAATCTCTAAAGATTTGTAAATCCTTATTCTCCCAAAATATTTGCTTCTCCCAAGATTGTTAGCTTGATTCAATTTACATAAACTTGGTATCTAATTTATATCTAGCACAGTGTTAGCTACTTACAGTATAATATAAAGGAGCTTATAGTGATAGCCTATTCCAGTTACGACACAATACATTTTTAAAACAGGTGTATGTGGATTGTTAAAGGAGCACATATGACCTTTGTGGCAGAGGAAAGACAGCCACAGATTCTTTGACACTCATCCCACTGAGAGGTGGGGTCTGTGTTTCCTGTCCTTGGTTCTGGTTGGGCTCTGTGACTACTTTGATTAATAGAATATGGCAGAAGTCATGTTGTGTTAGTTTTCAGGTCCTGGCCTTAAGGTACTGGCAATTTCCACTTTCTGTCTCGAACTACTCCCACTTGCAACATTCCCCCTGGGGGACCCACTTGCTGTGATTGTTATGAGAATCTGAGGCCACCTGGTTGAGGCCCTGTCTAGGTGCCCCATTAACAGCCATAGCTGAACTCCCATCAGACAACCAGAATCAGCTGTCACCCATGAGAATGAGCCATCTGGGTGGTAGCCCGTTTGAGCCTTTCCACGACTGCTTCCTCAGCTGATATCTGACTGCAAACTTTATGGGACACTGTACATAAAAACTAACTGAGGTTAGTCAACTCATAAAACCATTAAAAATAAATAAAATCTTGTTTTAAATCACTAAAATTTTCAGGGAGTTTGTTAGACTGAAATAGGTAACTAGACCACCTGTTTGGGTTTTAGGGAAGGCTTTTTAGAGTTATAAGAAGGTGACTTACATAAGACCTTCTTATACTTAAGGTTATTTGGAGGTAGAGGATGAGTTTGAGTTATTTATAAAAGTCAAAGGAAACAGAGCCAAAGTATAGAGGTATAAACCACGTGTTTAGAAAAATATAAATAATTTAGTTTTACTAAGATTAAAATGATGATAAAGAAGGCTAGAAAGTAGAAAATTGATCATGGAAGCTCCTACATGCTTGTTGAGAACCTCTGTCCTCTATTCTGAATTGTCCTCAAGAAGCTAACAGTCTTAGGTCATCAATTAATTGGATAATAATGAACCCACCAGCTCATCCAAATTGTCTACAGCACATTCATTAGCAATAAATAAGGTCCACTCTTTCAGTCATCCAAAGATTTATTGAGCACTTACGAGGTGTTAGATGTTAAAGGGATTAGAAAATCAAAAAGTCATGGCTTTTTTTCCTTCCAAAGCTTGGAGTATCTTTGATATCTAAATGTTGAGGAAGTAAAAACTTACAGAGCAGCAAATGATAAATGGAAAAACACACCTTCCAAGTGCTCTAGGAGTTGAGAGAAGAAAACATGATTATGACCTCCAACCCAAGAAAGGACTGTGGTTATTTATATCTTGCAAAGGAACTACCAACATCACCCCAATCCGATACCACAACAATACTTCAAAAAAGACTAACTCAGGTATTTTATGAAATAATAACAATGAAAATGAATATATAAACCGCATTAATTATGTGCCAAGCACCATTCTAAGTGCTTCAAATATATTAACTTATTTAAGGATAGTAATTTGCTTAATCTCAGAACATTTCTGTATAGTACTAGTATCACAGTTATTTTAGAGAGAAGCCACAGACAGATTCATTAACCTGCCTAAGGTCGAACAGCAGTAGGTAGAAGAGCTGGGGTTTGAAACTAGGTGGCCACTGCTAACCAGCACACTGTTCCCTCTTGTCACGCTGTGGTTTATCTGAATGTGTTTTATAAAAGATCACTAATGACAAGTTGGCGATCCACTTTTCCTTCTTTTGTATATTACCTATGGATGCCCTTGAAAAATAGTAACAGAGATATTATTTGGCCAAAACATACAACAATTAGGCTGTTGTACATCATTACTATGTCATACTTTAATGCAGGACTAAATTGATTTGTATTGCTATGAATTCTTTGACAATAAAAATAGAACCAGAACTTTGTTTCATCATGCGGTTAGTAACTCAATATCTGACCCAGCACATGTAGACTTTTTTCCATCAAATACTTTTGTAAAAACCCAAGACTATTTGAGTAGGCTCTGAAGGCTCAAATACATGAATGCTGCTGGTGGAAAGCATATCTGTGCCATGGTTTTCACCTTTCCTTGCTGCTCTTGTTTGAACACATCCATCAGTTTGGCCAATTTGTTCAGATAAAGCAGCTTGCAGTCAAAAGAATGGAGGTGAAGGGAGAGCATACACCCGTGGCAAGAGTGAGCAAGGCTCAAGATCGCTTTTGTTTGTATAGTCATGCACAATAGAGTCTGCTCCAGAAACCTGTACACATGACTGGCTTTCTGAGTTCTTCGTAATTTTAAAAACAATTTTTTTTTCCTTCAGCAAAGCTATATTCAATTTATTGCTCTTAAGAAAATCACTGCCTTACTAGCTTCAAAGGACAGGTAGACTGCCAGTACTTTAATGTCTCATCTTAGACTAGGCCCAGGGATGAGTTATTAGAAACATACTGACAAATATGATAATAAGCAAGTGCCGTTTATTGTGACTATACTGCATACCAGGCCCTGTTCTAAGCATGATCTCATTTACTCTTCAGAGCAGCTATGAGGTAGGAATTATTACAGACACCTTTAAAAATGAAACAACAGGTTCAGAGATTATTGGTAACTTGCAAGGGCTACATAATTGGTTAAGTGTTGGATCTAGGACTTGAACTGATGGGATTCTGAGAAGAGTAATTTGTGACTCAGAACAAAGTACCCATCAGAGTTAGGTCAGCATGCCTGTTTTCTTGAATTTAAATAGATCTTGCCGGGCTGGAAAAATAGTAGGCTGCTTAAAATCTGGATAGATGATAAATACCTGTGCCGAGATTTCAGTCAGACAAGGATTATATCATTGTGGGTCCTTTACAGGAAGAGTACTTGACGGTGAATCCAGCTGACCGAAAGAAAAGGAAAACACAAGAACATAATAACATCAAGTATAAAAAGACTGGCAAGGTTCATTGAAACCAGTGTGAAATTTAGAGAGTTAAACTATTAAAATTAATCACAGCATTCAATGAGAAATCTTAAAACTGTTATATTAAAAAGTAAATTCAAGTGATAGAAAATGATTTATAAAATAAGCCAGATCTGTAACCTTAAATAAGAACTTATAATTGGAAAAAAAAGGGTAGGTTGCTTAATGAGCGGTGATAAGAGCAGGTCAGGAAAACCATGGGCTGGATTGGCAACACTCTGCCTCACTGTGATGGATTTGGAACCAGGGCTCCTAACAGAATGCAAAACAATAGGATAAATGCCTATTTTTCAGAATACTATTTTTTTTTTTAAATTCTATTTGTAGGATTGCCCACAATTACAGCTGAGATTTTCTTGGTCCCAACTAAAGTATCACTTAGCATTAATTGATTAAAAAATATTATGTTTCGAAGGTGCTCCAGTTTTAGAGTATACAGTCTTCCAAGCTCCATCGTTCTCTCATTCCTCCTCTTGGCATTTCAGGATCCAGTGGGTGCCCTCTTGATCACAGACCCTGAACATGTGTATTGGCAGCAGCTGCCAAGGGAATAAACAGGACAGAACAGATGTGACCACAGCTGGAGTGGACTCAGTTGATTCTGAAATTGCTTTTCAAGTGAGGCTCAGCCAGATAGCTCACAGAGCTCATTATGTGGTTTTCCTTTGGTTAGTTAAAAGTACAAGAAATTTGTACTTGAATTAAGAAGATTTAGAACATGTTTTAAAATGTGATGTTTTGATCCGAAGACCCAGATTTAAAACCGAGGACTTCCTAGCATCTCTATTCCCCAAGGCATATGTGATTGTGTGCACAGTCATTGCCTAGTAAAGCTCTTGCTAGAAAAGTTTTCCTGGTTAGAAAGTTAACTAGTCTTTTAGGTCCTCAGTCTCCATATTGCTTGAACTAGGGCTTTGAGAACTAAACCTGGGCTCCCTTCAAATAAGAGTCAGGAGAGAGTCCCATTTAATTGGTCTGGGGTGTAGTCTAACCATTGAGATTTTTAAAGGCTCCCCTAGTAATTCTAATGCACAACCAGGTTTGCGAACCACTGATTTAGAAAGAATTCTTGGAGGTAATCATGATGCCCTGTTGAGGACGAGGGGAATTTATAATCTCTCCTTTGGCGGTTATATTCATCGACATCAGCATGAGTTTGTGGCTTAGCAAAATGCCTTTAGAGAAAGACTTGGGATCCACAGCTGTTCCCATCGCTTCCTATCTGTGTGACTTTGGAAGAAGTATTTTACTTGTGTGCTTTGGTGTCCTACTTTTAAAATGATGACAACAGTACCTCCCTGTAGGGCAGCTGATAAGCTCAATGAAAGAATTAATGGAAAGCGTTTAGCACCACGCCTGTGGGATGTATGTGTGTGCGCACTTAAATGTAATATTAATGTTAACTTCCTCCTAGGGTTATGCAAATTTTTGTTGATCTGAAGTGGGTAATGAAGTCAGTGTCCTCTGCCAAGTGGACAATGTGGCTGGAGATACCCTAACACAGAAGAGGAATACTGCTTGGCACCCCACAGTGTGTCCTCTATATCAGCTTCTCACTGGTTAGTTGAAGAATTCAAAGATTACCCTTCAAAATCAACAAAAACAGTTATTTTCAGCACTACATAGCCCTTTCATTTTGGCCTTACGATGCATTTTATGTGGATGAATGGTCACTTCACTTGTATCCATCTTACCTATTCAGATTTCAAGTGAGATTTTAATTGACCAAAAATATTCTTCTGTTACAGAATTTTGATGAACATTTCTAGTCTGTTTTCCTCCATAGAGTCAAGGAAAATGAGGCCCTATGAAGTTAAATGATTTGCCAAGTTCTTCCTGCAAATAAGTGACTGAACTGGGTGGTGAATTCAGCTCTCCCATTGTTCTCCTACCCGCCCCCCACCCCAGTCTTTCTTCGATGGTGTGGCTGTGCTTACCAGACTTTAATGCATATAGGAATCCCCTGGTGATTTTGTAAAAATGCAGATTCTGATTCAATAGGTCCGGGGCAGGACTGGAGGGTCTCCATTATCAGCTGGTTCTCAGATGTCAGAATCTGCGTGTGACTGACTTCCAGGTGCTTCATTTAGGTGCTGTGTAGACTTGAACATTCAACCCCTCCCCACACATATTCAGTCTGTAACCTTTCTAACATGGAGGCTGCCGTTTGGAATGTGTCTCTTCTCTCCATGGACCAGGATCTTACTCCGCCCCCGGCCTCCCTCACTATTCCAGTCTCATTCATCTTCTCTCCTCTCAGCTCTCACAAAGTAGCATTTCGTAATTGTGTGGATGTTTTCGCAGATTTTCATGTATATTAGTATCTTTATAACTAGATCATAAACCCCTTGAGATGGGAATTACATCCTGACTTTTCACAATTCTCAATGTGTGCAAAATAACTGATAAACATGTAGGTTAAGAAAATCTGCCCAGGCAGTTTGGTTGGCACATAGTAGTGGGGAATTGAAGACTTTCTTATTCCTGTGTATATTCTAAAATAAACATTGCTGTCATTATTATTTCCATCCCCATTGCTTTATTTTTTTTCCCCCCTCAGGTGGTTGGCACAACGATCCTTTTCTGTAGAATTTTAGAAACACCATTTGCTTCACTCAGTCAGGGTCACTTCTAGCCAATTGTTGCTTAGCAATAATAATGACATGTTGAGAATTGTCTAATGGGTTTTGAACACCCTGAGCAGAGCAGAGCCACGGGCAGCTAGTTGGTTGATTGTGGCCTCCAGTCATCACCAGGAGACCAGTGCCAAAGAGAAAAGTGCTGAAATCACTGCAAAAGGCATTTTAAATCAGATTTTTTGGTACAAATACACATTTTAAAAAATTAAATAGTAATACAGTCCTTAAAATGCAGACCATATTCATAGACTTGGAACATAGACAGACATTTGGCCTAAAATAACATAGTCTTCACAAGAGCCCAGGAGGTTGATTTGACGGTATGGCTCCTGACTTCCACAATTCTCTGTGGGTAATGGGTGGTGATAGTCATGGCACCGGTGGCAGGATTGTCACCTGAGGAATGGCTACTCGTAAAATGTCATTTTTAAGAAGAGCCATTTGCAAATGATTAGAGCATATGTTTGTGTCCCTCCCCCCCCCCCTTTTATATAACTCAGATGAGCTGATTATGTTCCTAACCTGGGGCCTTTCATGTCAAGTTTAAGTCGACAGTGGATCTCAAGTGCCAAGTTATAAAATCCTGAAAATAAGAGTTTTTATTGGAAATCTTGGAACTGTATGCTCGCAATTAGAGAGACTGACTAATGCTCTAGATGACCTCATCATATCTTTTCTCCTTCAAGCCCCACAGCTTTGCGTTCACGTTGTAATTAGTGATGTAGTGATAGAATGTGCATAGAATGTTGTCATTGCTGATGACTGTTTCTATTGTCATCCTGACAATATTGTTACTACTGCTTAGAACACTGAGATGTCAAGAGTCTTAGGCATAGGACAGAACAAGTCTAGAAATCTGAAAGATAATTCCAGTAAAGGGGAAGATAGACATAATCCCAAAGTGAGAGAAAGTAGTCAGGGACAGAATGGGTATTCCAAAAGGCGATCATCACCAGAGGCAACATACACTACGGAGGTGACTTTACGGTTCTTTAAGATAAAAAAATCCTCAGGAGACTCAAGTGGGACAGTATGATCAGTGATATTTTATTTTGTAAGGCCTAGTACTTGGTTCTTTGAAGAATTATCCTAATTCAATGTAATTAACTCATACTTGGGTGAGCGTCACTGTGGAGACTCTTGTGGTTCTTTGTCTCCTTATTCTTACAACAAGGGATAAAATATTTTAATGTAACTTCTGTGCATTTGATCATTAGCAGGTAGGGTCCCTGAACTTTGAAAATGAGATGTGAAGAATGACAGATTCTGTCTATCTCTAGCAAAATTCCTAAAATTTGAAGTTTGTCTTCAAAAACTGCTCTACTTGGCTACAAAAAATATGTATTGTTACTACTGTCATCAGACCTTCTGCCATTGTTACTGTATTCTTTTCTGGAACATCAAGGTCCTGGAATGCTAGAATGCCTGTGCATAGGACAGGGTAGAGTCTGGCATCTCTAAGAGGGCACCAAAGAAAAGAGAAAAATCTTGAAGAGGAGAAGAGAAACTAAGACTGAAAAATATATCTTTAAGAAAATATGCCTGTCTTTTTATACCCATTACAATCAGATCCACTGCTTTAAAACATTACATTTGTGAGGTGACTCTCTTGCTGAGAAAACAACAATGTTCTCCATGTCTATAGGATAAAGTCTGAATGCTGCTTTAGGCTTCCAAATCAAAATGCATCTCACTGCATTTTTACTACATGTAAGGTTCTTTATTTCTGCTATGCATGTCTTTCCCAATTAGACTGTAAACACCTTGTTGTTGAGGATCTGTTTTATCTACCTTTATATCATTTATAGTATCAATTTTTGCCTTCCTATTCCCTTTCCAATAGAAATCACTTATGCCTCCCTCTCTCTGCTGAACAAAGATTAACGCATCCTCTTCCCATGCTTAATCTTAAGCAGGGCAGTAGCTGCAGGCCTACCTAAATCAGGACGGCAAATTAAATAGTCCGGCATCAGGCAGGAGGTGTGCCTGAGATGAACCTCAGCCATGTCATCACCTCCAGCCACAGACTTTTCTCATTCCAAAGTGTTTATTTGGACTTTGCACCTTAGCTTCCATCAGTTTCTTTCAGAGTGTCCTAATAAATCACCTGGTTGCCTAGCATCACCATGCTCCTTGTCTACCTTAACCTGTTGCAGTACCGCGCCCCCCACCATGCCCATTTAACCTTATAAACTAGTTTTGACCTTGTAAACCTCGAAACCTGTCTAAACCTGGCCAAGCCAGATACCTTGAGCTGCTTTACTTCCTTTGAGGCTCCATCCTTATCCAAAGATGAGCGTCTTTGCAAGCTGCTTAATTCTTTGAGGCTTCTAGAGTTTTGTTTTGCAAGGGTATTCATGTACGTTGCACCTGTGTAGTGCTTAGCCGAAGGCAAGACTGTTGTTTCCCTAAGAAAGGTTTAAATTCATTTTGGCCTGGAAACTGGATAGACAGGACGCCTGGAAAGTGCCCTGTATATCTGTAACTTAGTGACTGAACCCAAAATGATCAAAATGACTCTGGAGGCGTGAAGTCATTAGCATACTTTATAACATTCAAAGGTCTTTGACAATAAGGCAATTGTGTATAATTTGGGAAAATCTGCTGTAGTATATGTTTATTAGCATTGGAAACTTAAGAAGAAAAACAATTATTGATCATACTTAGGGTGCTAATAATGGGGAGTAAATATAGAGACTCTTGAGTATTCTGAAATTCAGAATATTTCCACAGTTTGTTGTTTGCTTAAATATATACATATCTAAATAAGTGCATTATTTCTCCTTCATGTTTTCAAGAAAAGAAATATATTATGCACTTAAAATTTTTTCTATTTATTTACATTTGTTTTTTACAATTATAATAAAAACATAGATAGCGAGAAGTGCTATGTTGAGACTAGGACAGCAAGTGACTGGGAGGTTGTGCAGGAAAGATAATTATGAAGGACCAAGTTGAAGAGATAACATTTATGCTGAGACCTGAGTGACAAGGAGCCGGCCTCACAGCAATCCTAGAGAGGAGTGTCTAGGTAGAGAGAACAGCTAGTGCAAAAGTGCTAGGTCAGTGTACCTGGCAGCACAGTATCCAAAAGGTAGAAACAACCCAATTGTCAACTGGTATGTGGATGAACAAAATGTGGTATATCCACACAATGGAATATTATTTAGCAATAAAAAGGAATGAAGTAGTGATACATGCTACAATATGGATGAACCTTGAAAGCGTTAGGCTATGTGAAAGAAGCCAGACACAAATGGTTATACATCATACGATTCCATTTATATAAATTTCTGAAATAGAAAAATTCATAGAGACAGAAAGCAAATGAATGATTGCCAGGGGATGGGGGTTGATGAAAATGTTTTGGAACTAGATAAGGGAGATTGTTGCAGAATATTGTAAATGTACTAAATGCCACTGAATTGGATACATTAAAATGGCTAATTTTATATTATGTGAACATGATCTCAATAAAAATTATGCTAAGATTAAGTACCAGCTTGCTGTGTTTGAATAACAGAAGGGCCAGAGTGGGTACCTGTGAGAGTGGTAGGGACGGTGTTTAGTTTTCTGTGCCTCCCCCAGGGCAGAGGAATTTTGCTTTTCTTCCTTGTCTGGTAGCAATAGATTTTTGTCTGTATCCTGTGGAAAGAAGGGCTCCCTACCCCTTCCTTCATTTCACTTTTACCCCTCCGGGAAAACAATAGATAAATGCCTGGGCCCTGGCTGGGTCAGGAGGATTTGTGTGCTCTGCTGGCATTTGCTTCATGGGAGAGAAGAGTCTGAGAAAGAAGGCAGTGTTTTCTGCCTCTCTCCCAGCAGCTGTTGATCACCTGCAGACGGGTCTCACCATGGGTGAGTGATGCTGATGGTGGGGGTCCTGTGTCCCCTGCCCTGCCTCCAGGCTTTCTTGTGGGAAAGGATCTAGACAGGGAATGTGTACTTCCCAGGAGTCTAGAGTTCCCAGATATTCCATATGGACACTGTAACCCATAATTGGCCTTTATGAATTTCTTAAAATTTCAACTGATCTCCTCTTACCTGCTTGTATAGTGGCCATTTTTTCCTCTCATGCTCTGTCAAAGGCGGAACAGTTGATAGGTCTTGGCCTTCCTTGAAAGGGCTTGTTACTCTTTGGAATTTGGTTCATTTGGTTGCGTAACATGCTCAGCTCCAGAAAACTTTTGATTTTGTAGATTGTATGTCTTTTCTTATTGTTAAGTCGAGAGTAATGATCACTTATGGCTTTCTATATTCTGAGTGGAAATTGAACTCTATGTATATATTTTGTTTATGCATAGTCAAATCTATCCATTTTTTTTCCTTTATGGTTTCTGCTTATGATCATATTTTTAGGAAAAAAGAGCTTCCTCACCAAATATTATATAAATATTAATCTATATATTTTTAACTTATTTCATAGCTTTTCTTTTTATATTTAGATTTTTAATCTCTCTAGAATTTACTCTAGGGTAAAACTTAAAGTAGATAATCTTACTTTTTTCCCCAAATGATTAGATAGTTTTCTAACCTAATTAAATAGTCCATCTTTTTTTTTTTTTAGTTTGAAATAGTACTTTTATCATATAATTTATTTTGGTCTACTTATGGATTTTTCATATTGATCCATTCATCTGTCATTTTTTTTTATAGTACCACTAAGTTTTAATTACTGTAGTATAATATGTTTTAATCAATGGGATAATTTTCCACTTATTATTCATCTTTAAAGAAAAAAGATCTGGTTTATTATATATTTTTTAAGATCACGTTTCAGGTACTTCAGAAGTTCTCATTGGAATTTGGATTGTGATTCTGTTAGAGTACTTTAGGGAGGAAATAACATATTTTAAATGTCTCTTCAGAAATGTGCATTTATTCAACTTCCCTTTATGCCTTTTAGCAAAGTTTTAACATTTCTCTGTATAATTTTTGTTGCTTATGAGATTTCCCATATTTTCCAACTAATTGTTGGTATATAAGATATTAGTATTAATAAGGACTAATATATTTAACTCTACTCATATGGCAACTACTCTGCAAAGAATTTTGCATAATTATATCATTTAATTCTGGCAACATTCTTTAGTTAGGTACAAATTTAGGTTTATTTTATATATAAAGAAACTAAAGTTTAAAAGATTCAGTTGTTTGGTATTAGAGACAAATATATGGCAGACTTTGGATCTGAAAAACACTTCTGATTTTAGTGTTATATAATAGTCCCCACTTATCCACACTTTCGTTTTCTACAGTTTTAGTTGCATGCATTCAAACGTGGTGTGAAAATATTAAATGAAAATTTGAGAAAAATATAGCTCATGGGTTTTAAATTGGGTGCCATTCTAAGTAGTGTGATGAAATCTTTTGCCTTCTGCTCCATCCTGCTTGGGACGTGAATCATCCATTTTCCAACACACCCACGCTCTGTATGGTACTTGGCCATAGTTATTTAGTAGCTGTCTTGGTTAGCAGATCGACTGTCATGGTATTGCAATGCCTATGTTGAAGTGATTCTTATTTTAATTAATAATGTTACGACAACATGGATGGACCTTGAGATAATCATGCTAAGCAAAATAAACCAGACAGAAAAAGTTAAAATCACATGATATGACTTATATGTGGGATATAAAGCTAAAGGCAACAAATGAACAGGACAGACAAACAGACTCATGGACATGGACAAAAGACTAGTGGTCACCAGAGGTAGGAGTGAGTAGGGAGATAGGTGGGCTAAAAAGGGTCAATATGTGGTGACAGGAAGAAATCTAACTCTGGGAGGTGAACACACAATGTAAATATATATATGCCTTACTGTTAAAACGTACAGCTGAAACTTACTGGATTTCGTTAACCAATGTCACCATAAAAAAATTAGTTAGTTAAAAAATAAATTAAATAAAAATGGTTTCTAAAAAAAAAATTAATAATGGCCAGAGCCATTCACATAACTTTTATTACAGTATGTTATAATTATTTTATTAGTTATTGTTAATCTCTCGCTGTACTTAATTCATAAATTAAACTTTATCATAGGTATGTATGCATAGGAAAAAACATAGTATATATAGGGTTCAGTACTATCTGGGATTTCAGGCATCTACTATAGGTCTTGGAATGTATCCCCTGCAGATAATGGGAGACTACTGTACTTTTAATTATTCACCTATTCTAATATTTTACTACGATGATGATGTTGGCTAATTTTCTGAGTTTTTCAAGACTACATACCTGAAAATAACACTAATTTTATATCATTATTAACGTTACAATTCTCTTTACCTCAGTCTCTACTTTCATTAGCTAGTGCTTTTAGCATTATATGAAATAATAATGGTAATAATAGGCATTCTTGCTTCACTTCTTTATTGTGAATGCTCTCAGTATTTCACAATTAAATATGTATTAGCTATTGATTTTAAATAGATTTAAAAATATTTATTACTGATTCATGATTTTTAATAAATCAAGAGTGGATCTTTCAATGCTGATCCTGCATCTAGTAGATAATCATATTTTTTCTTTTTTGAGTTATGATTTTAATGATGTTTTACTAGATTTTTTGATATTGAAAATTGTTATATTCCTAGAATAACTCCATTTGGTTATCACCAATCTAAAATAATTTACTGCTGTATTTGATACTGTTTTTAGTTTTATTTTCACTCAATTTTATAAGTGAATTTTTTTTTTGCACTTTTGCTTGCCAATATGACAAATTTAATATCAGAATTGTTTTTCATTTTTAAATACATTGAGAAGTTGTACACAATTTTTTTATGTTCTCGAACCAGTTAATTACTATAGAAATTATCTGTGAAAAACACTAAAGGCCAAAAGTCCATTTGAGGAATAGCTCTTTGTCATTTGACATTTTCAGCTTCTTAACAGGTTGGTTATTGATACATTCAGATATTCTCATTCTCTTTGGGTTAAATATGATAATTTATACTTTCTAGAATATATGTTCTGTATCATCTATACTTCCTAGAATATCATGTGATTTATATAAAACTATCATATTAATGTTTTCAAATATATTGCTGTCTAATTTTTCATTTTATAAAATATTCGATAGAGAATTTAAAAATCTCCTGTACTTCTCTGGTTGTATTTTATTTCTCATTTCTCTTTCTTATTCTATCTTGATATATCTTGCTAGGATTTGTCTTTTTCAAACACACATTTTTTCAAAGACCCAACTCTGCGCTTTATTTATCAATTCTACTGCTGTAACTTTCCTGAGTCAGGTTTCTCAGCTCTAAGTTGGAAAAAATCTTTATTCTCTGTTTGAATGGTATCAAGTATCACATATATGGATAATAAATGATTAATTATAAAATTAAATTTATTGCCTAAAGCTAAGGAAAAGGTTTTAATTTCTGAGGTGAGACTAAGCCTGGCTGCAGTGAGGTATAGAAATTATTTTTACAAGTTGTCACAGAAGAGATTTGGATATGAACAAAGCCTAGACTTTTAAATGGTATAGGGTAAGGTGGAGAAGGGAGGAAACAATATTTACTAACATAATTTTTTTCAAAGATGTAGTGAACTTTTTTACTCTACATACACAGATCTCTTAATTAGCTCAGGAAATATTTTCTTCTGTTGTGTCTGTGAATATTGTTTTTGTTCCACCTATTTCGTTCTTCAGAAATTCAAATTAACCACATTTAATTTTACTTCTCTTTCACGTCTATAAAGTTCTTATTCCTTGTTGTTTTGAAAATTCTACTTGGAGTTTTCTCTTTATTTCTTGGATTTGATTTTTCATGTAATCTTCATTTGCTGACTCCAAAATGAATTTTAGTATTTTTCTTTTAAGACATCAGTTCCTTAGAAAAGCATTTTTTAAAAATTTATGTTGTGTCTCAGAGTTTTTCCCTCAGCTAGCTAGCTTACTTGCTTTATTATTTATTTAT
>NW_006436298.1:40259409-40272336 GCF_000325575.1 Pteropus alecto
AGCATAACACTTACTTGAAATTTTCATCTTCCTGCTGCAGACCATTTTTCAAGGACTCTTTTTTTCCTCTGAATCTTCATGATTATGTCTTTCTTAGTTTTAGTACTATATTTGAACAAAATAGTTTTTTGGTGTTTGTCAGCACAAAGCATGTGTGGATTACCCCAGTCATATTTATGATAGTCTCCTAAATTTCGGGCAGGTCGATGTGCACAACTTCTGGTTCAGTTGGATACCTGTGTACCACTGAGGTACAAACTATACAGCCTGTTTCCTCTCACCCCCAAATTAAGTATATACAGGAGAAATTCTTTTTATTAGTATCAAAACAACTCATACCTTCGATTTCTCTCTAAAACATGCTACTGTTCATACTTTGCTGAGTGTTCATGAGTAGCAGGCAACTCCCTAATGGGTTTGCATAATTCTGTTTCCACTGCTGATTATACTTACTAATAATCAGTTATGCTTGTTCTCAAACATGTTTATTTCACTTGTTTGTGATGAAAATTATGTAATCTAGTTGAATATTTTATAAATTAATATCTATGAAAATAAAATATTTTCTGTGAGCTCTTTGGAAAATTATATTGCTAATAAATAATGTGGCTAAAATAGATATTGGTGAGAAAACTGAAAGATTGGAACATGTAAAAATCTTTAGGTTTTTTACTTGCAGTGTTTTACAAAGATAATGAGTTTTTAAATGCTCCTTAAACAATTAAAACTTTAGATTACAGGTAATATAATTATTCCAAGAAAGAATATATAGAACTCTAATCAGTGGGTTTGTTATCAAAGGAAAGGCCTTGGTAACCATATCAATAGTTGCGAATTACTTTTTGTTTTTATGTTTAAGTTAAAATGCTTATATGTTGCACTTTTCTGGTTTTCTGCTTTAACCAAGGAATAAACCAGATTTTATCAAATGCATGAGCTTTTGCACATAATAGCTGTTTCCTATTACTAGCCTCTACTGAGTATCTTTTTGTTTTCTTTTTTCTTTGTGTAGCACTTTATTTGTGGGGGTATACCCTTAAGATTGCAAAGCACTGCCAGTAATATCCTACTCTGTTCTCTGCTTTTTGTTTTCTTGGAGTTGCTAGATCTTAATAAATATCATGTGACATGTGATATAAAAAGGTTAGGTTAAAAGGATAAATACATATGTGCATGTGTGTGCACACGCACACACACAGGGAGACTTCTTGTAAACATTATTTTTACCAGCTCTGTTTTTGAAAGGTGTGACCCAGATTTTCTTGGGGATAGAAATTTTGGAGGCAGACTATGTGATATGCAAAAAAGAAAAAATGAACTTAAACAAACTGCAATGCAGTAGGAGTTTTGTTTTCATGCTGTAAACTCATTTGTCAAGATAATAGATGCCATGTTGACATGGATGACCTACATGGCCTCTCATTATTAACTTGGTTTGATTATACAGCTAAACTTTGGTAGAGTCTGAGGAAAATTACAAATAAAATTGGACACTAAGTGTTATATGCATGTGGAGAGACCAAAACTGAGTGGGTAAGAATCTAAATTCATTATTCAAATAACTTCAGATGTGTAGAGCCACAGAAGAAATCAGAATTATCTCTGGATATCTTTGTACTGTGATAACAAACAATTATCTGTGTGCATGGATAAATTGCTAGAACATTGGAGGGTGTGATATATTTAATAATGAGTTAGAAGTTGCTCATAACAGCTGATTTTATCTGTTAATTTTCTTTGTTATTTTAGGAACCAACTTAGTAAGTGTTCATTGTTAGAGCAATAGGGATAAAATAGATTATGCATGTATACTTTCAAATACTTATTTGTTCTAATTATTGGGGCTGACTTGAATTGTATCTTCTCTGGCAAATGGCAGTTATATTCATTGTAGAGGATACTCATCTCTTACTGGTTAAAAATGATGACAATGGGCCTGTTTCAGTTTGTCTCTGTTCGTTGCCATAGTTTCCTAGGATACAATGACTTCCAGTTTCCATGGGCACACCACTGGCTAGGGCTGAAATGCTCTCTGTCATGATGCAAGGGCAAATCTGGGAGTATAGTCTGTCTAAAATTCACATTATTGAAAGTTTAAAAATGGAAGCATTAGAAAAAACATAAAAGCAGAGACTCTTCTTGCCCTCCAAAAGATATAATGTTAAAGAAATGGCAGCAAATTGTAGACAAATAGAAATAGTACCAAAATTCATAGAGATGGACAAAGAAGGAAGAGGAGACACAGTAGGAGATTTAGTAGCGAAGGAGAAAAGAACTCACAGACATTATTAAATAATTTGGATCACATACGTTAAACATAATGGTTTATTAGAGATGCTTTAACAGTAACAACACTGATTTTATCTTTTCGTTTTATATTAACTCTAGTTTTTGGCACCTTTTTACTTCTTTTTCAGTGTGTATCAATTAAAAACAAACTGTCTGTTACCTGAAGAATTAATAATTCTGAAGGCTGTTTCTTTTAGTTTTAAATCAAGTCCTTGTCTTTTCTACAAGTTCCCATGCTAGCAGGTTGTTTCGTAAGTGGATTTCCTTTGCCTTTTCTTTCCCTCTGTTTTCCAATTTTGCATGCCTTTCCTTTGAGTTGTTTTCCAGTGCCACTATTTTTCACCATTGTTCTGGAAAAGAGTAGCCAATATTGTTAGATAAGAGAAAGAAATAGGGTATAAAATCTTTAAAATGAGGAGAAAAGAAAGATTTGCAGAGATAGTATTTATATAGAACACTCCAAATAATTGAGTTGGAAACTATTTAAAAGATTAAGAGAATTCAGTAAAGTAGCAGATTCTAAAAATCAATCTGTAAAAACTAATGGTTTTTCTATATACAAATAATAGCTAAAAAATATAAATATGAGGAAGATCTAGTTTCTAAAATTAATCAAAAATTTAAAAGTTAGGTGTAAACTTAACAAATTTTGAAGAGCCTACCTGGAAAACGACTTTAAATTCTATTGAGTGTCAACTTTGTTTAAATTAATCTATTTATGCACTCGAACTCTATGGAAATATCTAGTTTATTTTTTCCAGAACCTGAAACAAAGTTAAAATTTATCTTGAAAAGTATAAAATACAAGACCAGCTAGAAAAATTCTGAGAATAGTGAGAGGAGACTAACCCTAAAAGATATTTTAAACGATAATAATGACAATTATATTTGATATTATGAAAGAAATAAACAGATCAAAGAAATAAAATGCAGAGTGTATTAATTGGAACAGGCTAGGTAACAACAGATTAACCCTGAAACCCTAGGGGCTTTACAAAATGAGATTTTCTTTCTTGCTCATGCTTCAAGTTTGTTGTGGGTATGTGGACAGTGGTAGGCAGCTCAGCGCTACGTAGTCTCAGGAACCCAGTCTCCTGCTGGCTATCATAGGTTCAAGAAGCATCAACTGTAACATAGAGCTCTCCAGTCTTCACAGCAGGGTAAGAGAGCCTGGAGAATGACACAGTTCTTCCTCCTCCTCAGCCTGGAAATGAAGTACATAGGTCAGACATGGCCTCGCCTAACTGTGAGGAGGCTGAGCAGCCCTGGCGTCTGTGCACTGGGAGATAACAGGAATGTCTGTGATGGTGAGGTCAGAAATAGTTCCAAATACATATGGAACTATAGTTTGCAATAGAGATTCCACTTCAGGTCTACAGGAAAAAAGGATTATTACTTAATGGTTTGGTTGGAAAGCATTAAGTGCAGATGTGGTAGGAGGAGAATTGCCATCCCTTCCTCATTCTTGTATCAAAGTCAATTCCAAACAGAAAAAAAGTTGGAAAAGAAAGAAATTTCTAGAAGGAAGAAGGGACAAATTTTAATCTTGGGACAACAAAAAACTTTCTAAGCAGGACATCAAATTCATAAATAAGTAAAAAGTTAAATTAGAAAATGACAGGTTTCATTAAGATAAGATTAAACTATTAAAATTTCAAATCTCATTTCTCCCTAAGCATTTCTTTTTTCTTCTTTTCCTCCCAACTTTGAGGTAAAATTGACAAAATTGTGTATTTAAGGTGTATGATGTGATCACTTGATATGCATGTATGTTGTGAAATAATTACGATTTAATTAACACATTTATCATCTCACATGGTTTGCATTTTTCTGGTGTATGTGATGAGAACGCTTAAGATCTACTTTCAGCAAATTTCAAGTGTACAATACAGTATTACTAAATATAGTCACCATGCTGTGCATTAGATCTCTAGAACTTATTCATTTTATAACTGAAAGCTTGTGCTCTTTCACCATCATCTCCCCATTTCCTCAACCCCCAGACCCTGGCAACCACCATTCTGCTCTCTATTTCTATGAATTTGATTTTTTTTTTTTATACACTACATTTCCTATCTTTTTCAAGAAGTCTAAAAGAATATATTTTAAGGTCAAAGTTCTTTGGACTTACACCTTTATAAACACTGATTTTTAAAAGTAAATAAATAAAATTCATTAGGGTAATTCCAAGATATCTGCATACTTACACAAATTTGTCTATATAAGAGTATTTATTGATACATTATTTGCGATACCACCACTACAGAAATGTCACAAATATCTCTTTGTTTGGCACAACTTAAATAAAACATGGTAAAGCCATAAAGTAGAAACCTTGCAGAATTTAAGAGAATGAAGCTGGCATACGTACTCATATGAAAAATGTGTAGACTATATTACTTTGTGAAAAAACAAGGTGAAGAAACAGTGCGTAGTGTGCTACTTTTTGTTTAAAATAAAATCATGCACTCTGTGCATGCAAACACACGCTTGCTAGTGCTTGCTCTCTGTGTGTGTGGTCTTATTCTTCAGGAATACATAAGTAACTGATAACAGGCATTGCTTGCTCTGATGAGAGTGGGAATGAAGACAAGAAATATTTTTCTTTGTTTTGCTTTTTTGTAATTGCTATGTTCTGCAATGTAAAATGTTTTTTTAAAGAAGTGAACCAAATAACTAGCCAATCAAAGAAGTAAACGAGCAAACACAATGAATGTAAATATATCTTAGTTTTTAAAATCTTGTCTTTCATTAATTTTCTGTAGATGGCGATATCCGTTTTTATTGCGTGGGAAGTCATTGTGTGATCATCATGACAAAGAATCTTATCCAGTCAAATTTCCTTTTCTTTAAACCCAGTGGTCTGATAAAATAAATATTGTTGACAAATAAGAACTATGAAATGGTGGATGGAAGTGGCTGTTCATATGGAACCAAAGAGTCCACTTGCATCCAAGGCCTACCTCTTACTGGCTCTGTTATCTTAGGCAAATCACGTAGGTTTAGTTTCCAGTTTCCTTGCCTCTAACAGGAGTATGTAGCACCCAAGCTGCCTTGCGGGTGACTCATGTCTGCTATTTGTCAAATGTGATTGAAAATTTATGAAGGGGCTTTACAAATTGTGATGTTCAGCTGTGACATAAGAAGGTGGTACTGATATTCTTTTTTAATGGCAGTGGGATGGATGTTCTGGAGATGTGCATAGAATAACAATGTTTAAAATTAAGCTTTAAGTGATGCCTCAAGATATGGTAGTTCTGTACTCTGTTAGTCCTTCCATAGGAAGAAAGATCAAATTACTGTTTAATAAGTAACCAGAGAGTCGTAGTACCCTCAGAGAAGTTAGAAATCTGACTGGTAGAAGCTCAGATAAAATGTTCTCTGGCAGCAAGGTGTTCATTTGCAAACTGCCTTGCCTCTACACTGATGGAAGATCCAGGCATAGATCCAGAGAGGAATGGAACTCCATTGGAATTTAGTTACTGTTTATTTTGCTTAACTTCTTAACTCTCTGCTATTTAATTCCAGTTTTAATTCCAGTGGAAACAATGAAAAGCAAAATAAATTTTTCTAAAAAATTATGTATACTCACACTTTGTTTTTGTTACCAAAGAGTTAGCAAGAAAGAGATATCACTAATTACCTTTTTTGCTGTACTTGTCGCATCATGTTTAGCTTTTCCTTTTGCTGTGACCTTTTGTTAAGTAACTCTGAAAAATAAGGTGATCCAGTCTACTTTAATATCTCTGACATCTTATGAGCAAATGATAAGCAATATTTTGGGTGACTGCTGGGGTAATTACAAAATATAGTGATAATATATGCAAATCTCATGTGAGAGAAATTATAGGTCACTGCTGTTTGTATCATGCCATTTCTGTGGTGATAAAAGAAATTGCTGTTAATTACCAGATTATTACCATCCTTAATTTTGATAATTTTAGGCTATCAAGCAGTGTTTTGAAACACAAATTATATTATTTAATTTTTCAAGCAAGATGGCAGCACTGGATTCCTTAATCATGATCCCTGGGTGGGGGTGGGAGAGGGAGAGAGAGAGAGAAAGAGAGAGAGAGACTGCGCATTTGATAAATTCATAGCTATTAGGGGATAAGCAAGGATTATTCATGAATCTTGGGAAGACGAACAATTTCCCTTTAGTGAAAGGGAACATACATATTTCATTCCCTGAGAGCTTCACTCCTGAATTCTTCTACATGAATATTTCTCATAAATTTTCCTGTCCCCTGGGAAGAAATGAAATCAGGAACCAATGAGAAGAAGTTGTGGCATATTGAAAAACAACAAATTCTCAGGTAAAACCTGTGTGATGCACTTGAACGCTGGTGTTACGACAATCACTTCCTCATGAATATCAGACATTAGCATTGTAACTACCCTAGTGAGTGGGTCAGACTTCATTCAGTACAGGCCAGCTTTAAAACACTCATCCATGGATAGCTTTATTACTATCTAGGGCTTGGAATGTCATGAATCCTTTCCATGATGTTACTATTTGTTTACAAAGACAAAATGCTATGTTCACCCTTTTAAGTGATAAGATAAAAGAAATATATAGGGATTGGCAGCTTTATTTGAGTGAATGTGATTAATAATGTAATTACATTTTTGGCATTTAAATTCATGTCTTTTCTTGTTTGAATATAATTATTGAAATAATTTTTAGTGTTAATTGGAGAAATTCTCACTTATCCAAGACCCAGTAACAGGTTCATCAAAAAAGCATTTTTTGGTGTTTACAGAATCTACATTTTAGTCTATTATTAATTTCTCAAACTTGAAAACTTTCTCAAACTCATGAATACAACTTGGCTGGGCTATAAAATTTTGTTTTCAAAACTCAGTTATTTCCTTTTTTATAGGAAAGAGACAAAGGTTGTTCAGGAGAAGATTTAACTGCTGTTTTGTTTATCAGAAATGTGACAAATGTCTGTGTGCCATTATATTCCAAGAGCGGAGAGAAATTCTTCATGTGTCTAAGTGTCATCTTCGTCACTTACCTGTATTTTCTCATCTGTGCTTACTTATTGTATGTACTTATTTTTGAATTTTATATATTTCTTCTAGGAATCTACCAACCCCCTACTAATACTTTAGATGAGAACATTTTCAAAGATACAAATCTTTGGATTGAAATCCTCTTGAATACAAATCCTTATGGGTTCACTAATTTATATCTTTGAAATTTTTCTCATCTAAAATGTTAGTAGAAGTATTCCTCCTCAAACTTTTTCCATTGGTGAGAAATTTTTAAGAGTCGTTCTTTCTCCCCAAGCAGACCTTGAAATTTACTGATTCATACTGATTTTTAAAAATTCCAATTTTGCATGCCAATGCAATTTAGAGTACAAATACAAAACAACTCAAATGATTGCAAGTTGTATATGGGGCATATAGTATTCTGTAACAGTCACATTGCCTTTTCTCTAATTTGAAATTCCATTTACTTAAAGAGAAATTTAACCTGCAAATCATGTTTCTAAGGCATTCGCACCTGTCTTACTTTAAGTTTTGGAAGAAACAACCTGATCACATAACTAATTTTTTTTTTTTCCCAAACCTGGGTCCTCAAAAGATAAATGTCCTCATTCAATGAGTCTTCTTATCTCATTTGTAAAGACTTTTGCTAGCTATGCATGGTCAGGTGTCTGAGAAATCATGTGATTGAATGAAATGAATTTGTACATTACTTTCCGTCTTTAACTAGGTAAGTCAGTATAGCTCACAAAGCAAAGGTTAAGGAAAAGCTGTTTTCTTTAAAGAATATTGTAGATAAATGTCTCACTAGGAAGTGGAATTTTCTGCTAGATTTTCATTAAAATTCACTAAATAAGCATACAGACGGTTATAAAAAATTGAGGATAAATGCCAAAACCTAATTCATTTTGATGTAGCTCTGCTTAGATTAAATATTCTTGAGATTGGTATTAGGGAAATACCAGTCAAAAGTTCTCTCTCTCTAGAAGGCAAAGACTGTATTTACCTTCAAAGATTGACAGATGAGACTTGAGTGTAATCAATAAAAAAGGTAAACTCTTGAAGACATTGTTTCTCAAGCTTTAGTGACATAGCAATCTCTAGCAGCTTTTCTAAAAGGCAGATTCCTAGGTTCTGACCCCAGGGCTCTTATTTAGTGATCTGGACTAGAAACAGAAACTCAGAATGTCTAACTAGTACCCCAGGTGATTCTGATGAGATAACTCTAGACTACTAGTTGGAAATGCTGTTCTAAGATAATGAGAATTTGTAGTAGAATTTTCTATACTAAATACAGTAGAAATACATACTAGGCTTCTTTTCTTCCTCATGTATATATATGTATGCATATATATATGACAGTGATGAAGAAATTAAAGAGAGAAGTTTAGCTCCTTTTATAGCCTTTATAATGTACCCCTGGTCTCCTTCCCTAGAACAGAACACATGAGGTGAAGTTGCTTTCTTCCATCCCTAAGATGTTTACATATAGATATCTTATGGAATAGACAAGCCTCAGTAAACAGTAGATATGTTATATTTCTTCACAAGCTTTATTTCTCGCCAAATTCTAGTTTGGTTCTGTGAAAGGATGATTCTAATTCAAGTCTCCTGGTTTTAAAAATGATTCTCCTTATAGCCATCTGATAGTAATTTGAACTCCAAACATGCAAGGTTTGCTTATTTACACTGCAAAAAGAAAGCAGAGTAGAGGCCATGATTACTGGAGCCTTGGGTAATTCAGGGCAACATTCTGATGCCTCCTTCAGCCAAGTATGATATGAGCATGGAAAGTCCTAAATACACACATGTAGATTCCAAGAAGCTGCTGTTTCTTAATCCCAGTAAGCAATTATCTGATACTTTGCTTAGAGAGTATTTCTAAGGCAAAGCATTTCTCCACTGAGTAGGCAATTCCTGTTTGGATGATCTCAAATGTTTTCATCAGAGAGCTAATAGTGGGTTAAATATAGTAAACTATTTTGCAGACCCACCTTTCTCTTGTCTCTCTCCTTTTCTCTGGTAAAACAAGTGAACAGAAGAAAAGTTAATCCAGGAATGTGTTGTATGACCTTCTTAAAGCCCCAGAGGAAGTGGGAGGCTGAGCATTCTCCCTTTGTGTGAGTGGATTCTAGGGGAACTTGTAGTCCTCAGGAGTTTGTGTCAAATGAGGGAAGCTGAAGGAAGAGGAGAGGGCAGAAAATGAAACATTTTATGGAAGGGAGAACTGCATTTTGCATTTGATCAATGGCTGTGGCTTGATTCTCCCAAAAGATGGGTGTTGTTTCTGTGTCAGCCAAAGCCGTCACTCTAGCTTGTATTCTCCATTTTGTTCATAAGCCTGGCCAAGGGGAGGATGAAAAGGTAAAAAGATAATACGGAAACTCTGCATGTGCGATTCTTATAAATTTGATAGGAAAATCAAATTCTGAAGATATGCTATATCCTGTTTAAAATTACCAGTCAAGTCTGTATCAGATCTCAGAGTAAAAATTTTAATAACTCTGGCTTTCCAGATCAGTACTTTAGCTGTCAAAAAAATTCACATGACCCTGTGAACTCAATGAAAGAATTCAGTAGACACTCTAGTTCTCATTCAGAAGACCATTTAACAGAGGTATAGACTAGAGATTTTAATAGTTCAAAACTGTTGTATCCTGGATTGAAAAATTGATTTACAGTAGATTTTAATGCTCCCAGCAAAAGATTTTTGGCATTTTATATCCTACTGTTTGTCACTTTTCTATACTGACACAGCTGTAAATCTCGATTATAGCTTCATTTTCAGTTAATATAGACTTTATACATGTAATCTTCATCTCTTTTTTTCTTCCAAAAAATGAGAACATATTAAAACTAATCTTAAAGTTTTTGTAAAACAAAAATACCAAAAGTAATAATGACACATTCTGTGTGGTGAAGGACAAAATAGTATTAAAAAACCTCAGCCAGATTTGTGGAAGGCATGCTGAATGTAAGGGAATATGTGGCTTCATACAAGATTGACCATTAAATTTCTAGTTAGCATGGCCTCATATATATACATTTTTTACTATGTAAGAAAGTATAAGTTTTTCATTAAAGTTTTTATTTTGAAGTAATCATAGATTTCCATGTAGTTCTAAGAAATAACTCAGATCTTAAATACTCTTTTCCCAGTTTACCACAATGTAACATTTTGTAAACCTATAATACAATATCATGGCCAGATAATGACATTGATACATTCAGGATATAAAACCTCTCCATCACCACAGGGATCTCTCACATTGCCCTTTTGTGGACATATCAATTTCTCTCTTGCCTTTGCCCCCCATCTTTAACCACTAGAAATTAGTAATCTCTTCTCCATTTCTGTAATTTTGTCATTTCAAGAATATTGTGTAAATGGAATCATGCAGTTTGTAACCTTTTGAAATAAGGTGGTTTTTTTTTTTCCCCACTAAGTATAATTTTTTTTTGAAAATTTACATAGATTGTTCTGTGTATCAACAGTTCATTCTCTTTTATTATTGAGTAGTATTCTATGGTATACATGTAAATCAGAATATTTAATTCACCTGCTGAAGGCTGTCTGGATTATTTCTAGTTTGTAAGCTATTATAAAGAAAGCTGTTGAAACATTCATATATAGATTTTTGCACACACATAAGTTTTTATTTCTACAGGCTAAATGACCAAGAGTGCAATTGCTTCCTATAATGGTTGTGCCTTTAGTTTTTTAAAACAACTGTCAAATTGTTTTTCATAGTGGCTTTATCATTTCACATTCTCAACAGCAATATATAAGCAATCCACTTTCTCTTTACTTCCAGGTTAGGAATGCAAGCTCCTCACTAGTCCACTGATACCTCCCTTGCTGGTAGGAATATGAATGCCTTGTAACTGTTGCCCACATGGCCTCCATAGACCACAGGGGCATGGGGTGGGGTGGGTTGGCCTCATTACCACTAGATGGAAATGAAAGTCCTTACTCCTCATTAGGCCTCCTCCGATATCACCTAAGCAGCTAGAGGGGTGGACACCCTGTTATTGCTGGGCGGGGTTGGGAGTTCAGGTTCTCTACTTACCTTACTTTAATACCACCCTGGTGGGGGGATTGGGGTGCTTCAGCATCCTACTTGGTCTTTTCTAGCATGGGTGTGGATTAGAACACAGTTTTATGTGGTGTTTGAGTAGAACAGAACAATTATTGTCTAAAAGTTTTCTATATTGCTAGGGTGTCTCCTCTTGATTCTTTAGCTCAAAAGAGCAAGCTCTTGTTGTGACCTTTTTTGGGGGGCAGGCGGGGGTCTGTGTATGTTGGCATTACTAGGTATCAGAGACAAGTCTGAGGAAACAAAACAAAATAAAAAACACAGGAAATCACCACCATGACTTTCCCTGGGTCCCCGAGGTCTCTGGGCAGTTTGTCTTTGCTCTGCTTTTCAGTTTCTCTTTGTTCCCTTCAGAAGGTATAGGTCTTTTAGCTGTACTGTACTATACTGTACTGTACTGTGTGGGAGGGGTAGGGAAAAATAGGTCCACCTCATTTTCCTGGAAGTGAAAGTCATCATACATCTTTTTTTTTTGGAGCAAATACTTTTTATTTATTTTTATTTTTTACAAATACACTGAAGAATCATAGAGTGCTGCCAGTGTTGGATGCAATCCTGGGCCACAAATCTGCACACTCCTTTGTAACTGGTCCTGTGATGACAGAACCTTTCATTTTGCCTTTATTGTTTACTATGACCCCCGCGTTATCTTCAAATTGAAATATGCCATCTTTTCTCCAGTATGACTTTTGTCGTCGAATTATCATCACTGGATGTACCTTCTTTCTGAGCTCTGGTTTGCCTTTCTTGACTGTGGCCATCACCATGTCACCCACACCAGCAGCAGGAAGTCTATTCGGTCATCCCTTTATCCCCTTCATAGAGATGATATACAAATTTTTGTTTCCTGTATTGTTAGCACAGTTGATGATGGCTCCTACTGTAAGACCCAGAGGAATCGGGAATTTCGCACCAGAGGACCCGCCATGTTCTCACTTCGACATCTTGAACACCGGAAAAACCATCATACATCTTTAACACAAATGTTAGTTCAACTTTCTGTAAGATCCTCAGGTAGTTAGCTTCATTCCTTCTTTCACCCAATTAACAAGCATTTATTGAGTTCCAAGTATGTACCAGGTACTAGGCTAGGTGAGAGAATAACAAGAGTAAATAAGATGCAGTCCAGGCTTCAAGGAGTTCACAGTCTAGCAGGAGAACAAAAGATACTTAAAGCCAAACCAGGTTACAACAATGTAACAATGATAGTAATAGTAATATGCACTAGGCATTATTTTGGGTGAGATGTCTTTTCTAAACCTCTAAACTCTCACCCGATGTCCACTACACCGAGCAATACTGGGACAATTTGGTACATGGAGAAGACAATGTCGATAGAATTTTCTTTTTAGAACTCTTACCAGAAGATTAAATGGAAACAATTAACATAAAAATAACAGATGCAATTTTAAGTCAGATTATGGCATATGACAGCTACAAATGCCCTTTGCTGGCAACAGCCCAGTCTTTGAAAAAAATCTTTAAGTCACTAAGGATGGCTAACAACCTAGTATCTTTCTCTCTCTCTCTCTCTCTCTCTCTC
>NW_006436298.1:40272347-40285294 GCF_000325575.1 Pteropus alecto
TGACTATATTTTGTTATCACATACCAGGAGCCTCTTCTGGTGACAGTGGCCCTTATTAGCTTGCTCTTTCATACCTGCTAACATGAGTTTTCTATTAATTCTCTTATTCTTACACATTCTACTTTTGGTGTCTCTGCCAATCAGTACCTATGCCAGAATAGTTTTTTTTTTTTTTAAATACATGTTTTTCTCTTAATTCCAGGGTCTCTAACCCTATTTCTTTTCTTCAAATTAGAAAAATTTATTTCTTTGCAATTGAAAACCATTTTTAGTTAATGAACGGAGGAGTTCTGCTTCTCAGAGTCTATGATAGAGCCAGGGGCCTAGAACTGGGAGTGTCTTAGTAGACTTCTTGCCCAGTATCCCTCCAGTTCACCAACTCCAGGAACAACAACCTTGACAAATGGCATAGAATATTATAGGAGCAATGCTTTCTCTCTGCCTTTCCCATGTTTTGGCAGAGTATATTTTTAGTGTCTCTATTAGTTTTCTCTGGAGAATGTGAGGTCTGAGTGTCTCTTAGTACTTAACATTTGCACCCAATTAAGTGCTCAGCAAGCAGACACAAATTAAAAAAAAGGAAGACCTGATAGCTACAAGGAGAGACATGAGAAGGAAAGGGCAAAAAGGAAATTCTGACTAGTAAATTGTCATGGCACATCACTTAGCTAAAGTGGCATAATTTGAGAGGAAGCTTTGACTCCTCAGAAAGGTCTTCCTAGAATTTTTTCATGAAGATCACTTCAAATAAATGTATATTTCATCAGAATGAATAACTTTACCTCTGAATGGGTATTTGCTGAAAACAGATTTGTTCTGCATATCAGTTCTATTAGGTTAACGTAAAATAATACTTAGGTGTTTCGGAAAGCTGTTTGAAAAGAAAATCACTACTTTTAACAAGGACAACATGCTATGTTTTACAATGTTTGCTTAGTCCAAGTCAAAAACACTTCAGCTCTCTGCAATGAAACACTGTAATTACATTTGCTTTTGTATGATGAGTAAACTAAATCTGAAGAAACCAGGTCTTCAGCGGTGTTCCTACAATGATGACTCTACCTTTCTGAACTGATAGTTCATTGGTAGTGCTTGAATAAACCGCAGAGTTGTAATTTTAATTATTGGATGGTATTTCATGATGACTTGGGTTTTGACCCAAGTTTTTAGGTCTGTCCTAATTGCTCTAATTCTCTCATTCCTACTGTTACTATTTCTTAGTTCTTTAAAAAAAAAAAAAAATCTAAACTGCTATAACAAATAAATCCCTAATATATAATAGCCCACATACAGTAGAAGTTTAATTCTTGCTTATGTCCACAACTTGTGTTGGTGGCTAGTGAGTGGTCTCCACACAGTGATTTAGAAATCTGAGTTCCTTTCAATTCCTGTCATTGCCGTCTGCTAGAAAGAGCCTGGTTAACATTCGCAAGTAGCTGAAAAGTACATTAACTCTTAAAAGCCTTTGCCCAGAAGTGGTACACATCATTTACACATTCTCTTTTGGAGAAAACTAAGTCATTTGACCCATTTAACTACAAGAGAGACTGGGAAATGTACTCCAGCCATGTATCCCAGACATAATCCTACTAAAATGGAAGGAGGAAGGCAGTAGTCTCTGCCATATGTCTTTTAATTTTTCCTTTCTAAGTAATAATCAGCTGCACCTCTGGGAATAAGTTCTTTACCTGAATAAATCTAGAAGAAAGTCACTCGGATTTTTCTGTGTTCAAACTTTGTCACAATTCAGAGATTTCTCTTGGGAAATTATCTGATTCCTTCTGGAATTATGGTCTAATTTTACGTCGAGATGAAACTTATCATAAAGATGTTAAATCCAAGATTTGTATATTTGTGGTGTTAAACTCATCACATTTTTTTGATGCTTCTTTAAACATTTTCTCTGAGAAAAGCCTATAGAATCACACTTAAGAATTTGAAAGAATTGAAATTTAGATATGTAAATTTCAGATTTCAAAAAATTGTACTTTTTTTATACATGGAAGCAATTCTGTGAAAAATTAATTATTAATTATTTTTATTAAACTATTAGGTACCTAGCACTATGCGAAGTGCTAATAAAAATATAAAGGCTAATCCCATGCTCTGAAAATCCTCAAGGATGGGTCAGAATATTTGGAAATCGTGAGAGAAAAAAAAGAAATACAGAAAGTGATTCCATGGACAGGCCTAGCATAAAATTTTCAGATTTAAAAAATCAACATACCCACTGACCTTGTATTACATATGACCAGAGTGTTAAGGTTCACAGGTATGCCATAGGAATTTGCTAGCTCTGGGAGGTCTGGCACTGGGACACTTATGCTGTGAAGAAGATCTGACTCTTTTGGATTGAGTCAAAATTTCTCAGGAGTCAAATAGCAGTAGGGAAAAGTCACAGCAAACATGATTTTCAAATAAATCCTGATAATAAAAACAACCTGCAACATTAACAGTAAATATTTTCAGATAAACAATTTAGACATTTGCTTGTATTAAAAACTTCAATCTGGTCTGCAGACCACTTGAGTGATGACATTTCTTTTAGGTGGGTCTGTAGTTCACAAGAGCCTGCTGCAGATAACACAGTATATTCTTGGTCACCAAAAAAGTCTGCCCAGTGAGATGACTCAGGGTTATAGAGTTAATCCTCAGTGACTCAGAGTGGATGGCTTCATTATTATTTCTAAAAAATGTATCTTTATTCGTTAATGTGATATACTAGTAAAGAAAATAAGAATTATTGCTATGATACATTGATTTTTTGTTTTCAACTGGTGCGAAATTCACATTACATACAATTAACCATTTGAAAGTATATGATTCAGGAGCATTTAGTACATTCACAATGTTGTGTAACCAACAATTCTCTCGTTTCAAAACTTTTTTTGTCACCGCAGAAGAACATTGCACCCTTTAAATAATCCATCTCCATGTCTCCCAGCCCCTGGCAACACTAACTTGTCTTCTGTCTCTATGGATTTGCCTATCCTGGATATTTTGTATAAAAGGAATCATATAATATGTGACCTTTGTGTCTAGATTCTTTCACTTAGTATAATGTTTTGAGGTTCATCCAAGTTGTAGCATATGTAAGTACTTCATTCCTCTTTTATGGTTGAATAATAACCCATTTTATAAACATACCACAATTTGTTTAACCATTCATGTGCTTATGGCAGAGTTTCATAATTGCGGCTTCATCGATTCCATATAGCATGACTTAAAAAAGATTTATGCTCTGCAGCATCATCTCATTTTTGAAAGTACATAAACATAGAAGAAAGAGGAGGGAGGGAGAAGAGGGAGAGACAGAGACAGGCAGAATAAACACTTGGGAAGATAGATTTCAAAATTCTTTTCTGAATTTTCTGAATGCAATCAGCACATATTCATTTTATATATTCAACATAATTATAATTTATTTTTAACTACCAAAAAATAAACTAAACCCTAATCACTTGTTTTAAGTGATTTTTATGTCTACAGATTTTATTTATAATTATATAAATACTTTTGTTGTCCTGTTTATTATGCATTTGGAAATAGTTAAGTGGCTATATATTTTTTGAATTAATTGGGATTAAATGATAAACAACTTAATTAACAATACTTTACACAGTGCAAACAATAAACACTTGAAGGACATTTGATCTGAATACAGGTTTAAAAATTTTAACAAAAGTCAAAATGTGCTTTTAAAGTCTTCTGACATTTTCTTTTAGGACTTCAACCTTTTTCCTTCTCATCTTAAAAATATAGATAATCATAGACTATTTATTAATGTGTTAGGGGTCGGTAGTGAACTTTATTTGAATTTGAATAGGGAATATCTGAGGAACAGATTATTTTCTTTTGAAGGAATAAGTAATGATACAACAGTTAACATTTATTATATAAATGTGTGCCAGAGATTAATTCTAAGAATTGGAGTATATTAGCCCAAGACTAAAGACTGCTCCAGACCTTCTCAAAACAAAGAATAAAAGGAAACCTAGAAAAGATCCAGTTTATTTCAAATAATTTGACTGAAGGCCAGAAAAATCTCAACACTCTTCAAAGTAATACAATAAAATCAAGCAACCCAAAATATAAAATTGAAACTACGCAACATCCAATTAAGCATTTGGTTTTCTTTGTGCTTATTTTGTTTTGGGTTTATTTATCTGCTTATATCTCTGCATTGGCATTTTAAAAAATTATATTTGAGAATATTTTGACTATTCCTTCAATTTTTTCTGCCTCTTTTTTCTCTCCTGGATTCCAGTTGCATGTACGTTAGAGTGTTTGACATTATTCTTCATGTCACTGAAGCCTTATTAATTTTTTTATATATTGTTTTCTTTCTGTAGTTAAGTTTATATAGTTTTTATAGCTCTGTCTTCATTTACTGATCTCCTGGTGTCTTCTGTCTTCACTTAAAATATTTGAAGGGAAAAATTCACTTATTTTTCAGTTTTAGAATTCACATTTATTTTAAAAATATAATTTCTAGTTCTCTTTTGAGATCTCTCAATTGTTCTTTTAGCATGTCTATTTTTTTCCTTAAATCCTTGAACATATTCATAACAGTTTTTAAAAGTGCCCTTATCCGCTAATTTCAATATCTGTGTCATCTCTAGAATTTTTTTTTGTAGACTGTATTTTCCCCCCAGTTATAGGTCACATTTTTTGCCTCTTTGTCTAATAACTTCACTCATTACCGTATGCTGTTTGCTCTGGATGCTACATTGATAATCTTGATTGTGTTCTCTTTATTTAGTAGTGATTCAGTCTTATTCTGGATAACAGTAAATTTAATGGAGGCTCAACTTGAAATTGTCAGGAATTGATTTTGGCTTTTTTTAAAGGGCATTTCTAGGGTAACATTTACTCTATGATGAGAATAGCTCTTTTCATAAGGTATATCCTTACTGGGATCTCGATGAAATGTTCAAGGTTTTTCCACTCTGGCTGATCAGAACTCCCACAATTTACAGCACTATTAGATCTCTAGAATCTCTCTTAAAATCTTCAATCCCAGTAATTGATTTGTGCAGTGCAGTATGGAGTATTGCATGCGTGTGTATGCATACCTTAGTATTTAGCGTCAGACTCAAGGGGTCTCTTATGCAGATTTCTGTGCAGTTTCTTTCTCTTCAGTTTCCTGTTTCTCAAATTCCAGCCTTTTTAGTAGCCGTGAATTCTGAACTCTATATCCTCTGCCTAGCCAGACCACTCTTGGGTGTTGGCACTTTCCTTCTCTATGTTATGGAGAGAGTACCCTCAGGCAGAAAACCAGGATGAATATGGAGCTTAGCTCACATGTTTTCCTGCTCTCAAGGATCATAGCCATGGGCTATCCACTGTGCAATGACCGAAAACAGTTGTTTTACATAGTTTTCGTCCAATTTTATAGTTATGGGGTTTTTGTTCTCATACCCGTTCGACCATTATAGCCCAAATTGGAAGTTGCTTATGTACTTTTTTAAAATATGCTAAATTTGCATCAAAGTCCCTTTCACTAAGTATTTACCATTTCTAGAATGTTCTTGCCTCCGTCTTTTCCCTTGGCTGGTTCTTTATTAGCATTTGGATCTCCCTTCCAATGTTACTTTCTGTGATCTGGGATCAAAAGTCCCATGAACCCTTCTAGTAAGTCTTTCAGTACACTTTTATTCTTTTATTTTTTTCATAGCCTTCATTATGACATGCAATTATCTTGTTTGTTTATCCTCACTAGATTGTAAACTCCTTGAGAACTGTGACCTTATCAGCACTTCTAGAGCTAGCACAATGACTGGCACTGAGAGGCGCTTAAAAAATATTGGTTAAATGAATGAGAGACGTTGCTAAGGTGCTTATACCCTGAATTAACCAGGTGTCTAGAAATTATACTGGCTGATATGCTGTGGAGCAGCTCATCCGAAGTAGGTTTAGATTTTAAATATCTGAAGAGGTTATTGCAAGCTGAATTTTCCTGAGGGTATATATACCCTTCTATATGGCATTGGGAAAATGTACTTATCTTATTTTGAAGAAATTCACATAGAACACTTATCCCCAGTTTACTTAGTTCTGTTTCATTTAGTAATTTACGTTTAGTAATTTACATTTTAATGTTTTTATGAAACAAAAATATTATAAAATCACATTCTATAACTGGATAGGTTAGAAATTTTATAATGACTTTCACATGATTCAGTGATTATTTCTATATTCTAAATAAATATTTGGAAATTACATAATTAACATTTGACAAAATTAATTTCATTCCTGAAACTTTTTAAAGTACTTTTTAAAGTTTGAAGAACAAGGAGAAAAGATGTAGAAATACTTTAAAAGAAACTTGAAACTATAGATAAAAAATTAAAGTAATTTTAATATTTCTTGCCATTATACATTTTAATTATCTATTTAACCTAAAAATCAATTTTACCTTTTTCAAAATTGATAATTTACCCTTCCATAAAGTCACAGATTTCATTTCCATACATGTCTGATCTTTCCAAATGAAATTTTTTGTTTTAAATAACTTGTCCACCTGTAAAGTCACTTATAAGCATTTTTTTCACATTTGCAACACTTATTTCAGTCTTCTAGGACTAAGTACTTGCAATGAATAAAAATCAGATAGAGATATATAATCTCAGCTTTTGCTATTTGTCTTAAATGTAAATAAAGAAGATATTGGAAACAACTTTTAGTCACAAAATCTGAAAAGGGTAGGAATATACAACAATATTAGAATGTATACAGAACTATTCCATTGAAATTTACAACATAATTTTTCTTGTAGTAGATTTTACAATTGAGAAATATACTTTTCGGGGCAGTAAAATGAAAAAAGCCTGTAAACAGCTATGTAAACTAGTGATTTAAAAACGAATGACTACAGGCACAATTTTGGCTATCTTTTATATATTAAATGCCTTGGAGATCAATGAGTGCTTTTGTAGCATCTGTTGAAAAATGATTCACTATACTTAAGACATACTGAAGAAATTGGAGCAGTGTTTTCAGCGCTCTTCTGTGCCTTGATGAGAAACAACAAAAGCAACAGTATAATATAGATGGTAGGATAACACGATGGTTTTAAAGGGTTTGAAAATATTGATAGGAGCTGCCCTTGCCTGCATTTAGTGAAGCAAGATCTTAAAAGTTTTAATGTTGAGGCATTTAGATAGTGTATAGATTCTCCTCACAGCATGGCTGAGATGGAAGCAGATGTGCTTATGGAACAAGTTTCCTTAATGCACATTGCATGGAAAACAATTTTCAGAATGCAGATCTTTATTTCATGAAACATCCATTTCAATAAGACATAAACAGAGTCAGATTTGTCAGTGATTCAGCAAATTAGAGCTAACTTTGCTTTCAGTGGGGACCTAGCACGAGAACACTGAAATGAAAGTTGTTTTTTTTTTTTTTTTTTTAAAGAATTTTACATGCTTTGCCTATTATCTTTTTGGTTTTTAAATACAGTAGTTGTTTTCTTTTCCTGAAATTTCAACTGAGTGACCTAGTTTATCTCAATCTAATACATACAAGTCCCATTAGAAAGACTGGAAATATATGCATGAGGCATGTAAGAGACAAATGGAAAATTTCGTATTTAAATCTCCTTCAGTCACACAGAGAAATACCTCCAAACCCCATTTATTTGTCTTGAGATGACGGGTCTGCGTCTGAGAAAATTGAATCATGCCCATCAGTATATTACAGCCATAAACCTACCACCTAATAAATAGTCTATAGTGACAGATTAAAGACGAAACACATCTATTTGACATTTGTGGTGGAAAGATGGGACATCTTTGTGCTATGTCGATTTTTGCATATACCTTCTTTCTCCAGATCAGCCTAGGAAATTGTGAGCAATGCCAGCGTTTTCTGGTTCAGAAACATAAGTAGAGCTATTAATCAGCCTTTTGATCTTTCTTTGCTTGCCTATATTGATTGGTTAATTATAGATAAGGTATATGGTGAGACCCTACTGTGAAGTGATGTATGAGTAAGAATCTTGCAGAACTAAGGGCAGTGGTCACATGGATATTTAGGAGAGCGGCATTCCACACTGAGGAACTGGCGAGTGCAAAGGCCCTGAATATAGTAAATATCATTGACTTTAGACTGTGTGTTGTTCATTTGTTCATTCATTCATTCACTTGTTTATTCACTTGTTCATTCATTCATATGTCCACTTATCATTTAGCAACTCTCGAACACTTATTATTTATAAAGCTTCCAATTAAGTACTAAGAAACTAAGATGAACCGTGCATACTTTTACTTAATTATATGAACTTTTAGTCTCGAAAATAAGCAAAACATGAATAAAACTACTTAAAATAGTAGTAGGTCTCTTGTATACTCTGTTACAATCACAACAGCGTCTTTGTTATCCCTGGAATGCAATCCTGCTTTAGGCCTTTGCACTGTTCCCTTGGTCTGAAATGCTATTTCCCCAAAGAGCTACATGGTTAATACTCTAACTGTCATTCTGTTTAAAATGTTACCTCAATATTTATTTTCCCTTTTCTGCTTTATTACTATTATTTTATACTTAGCACTTATCATCTAGCATATGACATGTTTATTTATTTCATTGCTTGTCTGTCTCTCATAAGAATGTTGGGTGGAACTTTTTGTTGTTGATTTCTGTTTCTCTAGGGCCAAAACAGTTTCGGGTATACAGTAGTTACTCTGTAAGTATTTGTGGTCGAATTGGTAAATATATTATGTGAAAAATGCAAAATGCAGAGCCATTATTTGTGTGAATGATGAGGGAAATAATGTGCTTAATGTAAAATAATGTATGTTTGTGTGTAATAAAACATTCCTGCAGGGTGGCTGAAGAAAGCGATTGTTCACTGTATGTTTTTAAATACATTTCAACTCGGAATTTTGTGAATTATCTGTGAAATATTAGTTAAAAATTAAAATAGTAATTTCAAAAAGTACTAGGTAGAAAGTGACAAAAGCAAAGAAAAAGTGCATAACATGTTATATGACTCCCGGTGAAGGAAAACATGGCAGTGTGTAGGACTGAAAGGATGGGTGGTGTGTGTGGGTGTGTGTGGGTGTGGGTGACACTGGAGGAAATGCATTTCAATTTAAGAATAGCACAAGCTATCCAGATGCTGAAAAAACAGGCTACAGTTCTGAGAACAGATGTAATTTTGGAATCAAGTATATAAAAAACTGGAAAAAATGTGTTGTTTAGAACAAAATTGTGGATGTTTCAATCTCTAGGTTAAGGAGTTTGGATTTGAATTTGTCCAGTAATTTGATTCCTAATAATAGTAAGATGATATACAGTCTGGAATTCTACGGTATCATTAAACTAAAGATGAACAGAAGTATACATGAATTACTTTAACGACAGAGTAAGATAAGACCATATTGAGGGGATGGTAGGTATAGTCTTACAAAAGTTATGATACATATTCATTATACAAGTATTCAATATGACATAAATACAGTAAAATTAAGTCCTTATCTTCAGTTTCTCAGAAGTAACTATGTCCTTACAGGTACATATTTAGATTTTTTTCTCTGAACTTATAAATTTCTTTTAAAAATGAGATCCATACTGTGCATACTGTTTTGCAGTTTAATTTATTACATTGGCATCATTCCATTTTAATTTACATAGGGCTAAAACATTCCTATTATTGTGTATTATGTTCCATTAGAGGGGATATATCATAATTATGTTATCCATTTCAGCATAAATGAATGTTAATTTTTTTCTGTTTTTTTTATTTAAAGAATAAATTTTTAAATTAAAAAAGATCTTTAGATATTATTCTACTTTAGTTGCTATTATCTTTGCATTCTTGTTTTCATGAAGTCGATAGATGACTTAGTACTTGAAAGTTAGCATCTATTGTTATTCATTTAGAAATTCTAACAATGTTAGAGGAAATTGAAAACCTAATTATATGTTTCAGTTATCTATTGTGGTGTAACACACCAGCCTAAAATTGAGGTCCTTGAAAACAATTTGTTATTCTTTTTCTGGTTCCATGAGTTGTCTGGGCACCGAGTGGGTAGTTCTCACTTAGGATCATTTATGCCGTGTAGTCACATGGGATCTGGAGCTGCTGTCATCTGAAGGCTCAGCTGGTCTGGTATCTAAGATGACTTCATTTTTATGTCAGGTGTCTCAATGCTACTTTTCCTCACACCATTCTTTTCCTTTCCTGTAGATTGGGCTTCTTAAAGAATAGTGGCCTAGTGGTTATACTATATACATGGCAGCTAGCTTCTAAGAAGCAAGAACCAGAAATTGCCAGGCCAGTGAAGGGCTATACCCAGAATTGGCACAGCATTACATCTGTCATTTTATTTCAGTCAAAGGAGTGACAGGGCACACTCAGGCCTAAAGAGTCAAAAACTAATTCTTGATGGAGAAATGGTAGGGTCACATTGCAGAAAACCATGTGGGATGGAAGATGTTGTAGTGACATTTTTGGAAATTATCTGCCATAGTATGTTACATGTGTTATCTTTTAGGAGTGAAGTTTCTACCCTACTCTGATAAAATACACCTGTGTTGTTCAGTTGTATCATGGGTAGAAAATGAACTCAGCATCAATTGTTTACTCTGTCATTGTATTGTTCGTTCTCTTCATACTTTCTTCATACTTTCTCCCTCAATATCAATGTTATGCAAGTTGTATAAATAAAATACATTTTTTCACTATTCCTTAAGCACCTACTGCTTCAGTCTACTGAGATGAATATTACATATTTCATATCTTCAGAATGTCTGCAACCTAAAATGAAATAGGAGTAACAGATAACTAAACAAACATTCCGCAGAGTTAAAGACACAAAGAAGAAGTCACTTCAGGGTATATCGGTTCAGAAGGGGAGGGGGAATAATTACTAAAAGGTGTTAAGAGTGGAGATGACAGAAGATGAATCTTGGAAGTAAATGAAATGTATCCCATGGTTAAAGTGTGGCAGAGTGTTTGAGATTGAGGAAGGAAAGTCATGGTGACATGAAACAGACATTGGAGATGGGAACAGCTTTTCATTTTAGAAAAACAAAATACCATGGCAGTGCAATGGAGAATTGGTGGAGTGATATTAGAGGTGGCAGATCATATTAGAGTCTATTTCTTGGTGAGAGATAATGACCTATATTAAAAATAAAAAACAGACACAAGAATGGAGATGTGATGTCAGATATGAAAAAAGTTAGAAGGTAGAATTTATAACATTTGTTTAGTGACTGCTTGGGTATTAGCCAGAGAAAAAGAAGGGAGTTTAGAATGACTTCCAAGTGTCTGGCTAGGGCACATGGTGGACGAAAGTGCTGTTCACAAAGAAATATAGCAGAAAGAGCAAGGTTAGAGGAATCTGTGTTTGGAACATCTATGGGAACTCCAGGTGAAGATGCCTTTGATTTCATTCAAGGATATTAAACTGGACTTACAGATTTATTATTTATCAGCAGTTAGGTAACAACTGAATGCATGAGTTCAATTAGTGCATACAGTGGGAGAAGATATTGAAGAAAACTAAGCAATAAAATCTTAAGAATAAGGAAGAGAACCAGGCAAGAGTGGAAAAAGGAAATCAGGGATGGACAAAGTTGCAAGATGGAAGTAACGTGCAGTGTAAAAGCTCCATAGAGGTCAGGCAGGTTAGATCAGCAAAGAGTCTGTTCCATTTGGGCGTTAGTAGATCACTGATACTTTTTCCAGAGCCCAAGCCTGCTTAGTGCAGTTGTGTCAGCTAAAGGTGGTCAGTCTTGGATTGAAAAGGTGAGGGAAAGGTGAGATAGGTGAAATAATTGTTAAATTATTTAGTTGTTTTTAATGGTTACCTCAATATTTTAGTATGCATCCACTTTATTGGTATTTTTTTTCACGTCTGAATGTAAAACATACTTTATTTTATAATCCCGGGACATGCAGCTTTAATTATTTCGTCCAGCTGAATCATTTCCTGCTAATCATTTTTCTCTATACCTAAAGTATTATGCGTGTGTGGCTTAATTTTGTGACCTGTTTTTGTTTTTCTATGTGCCGTTTTAACATTTAGGTGAACTTAATCCCCGTCTCAACAAACTTGCCCCAACGTGCTTGAAATGTCAACTTAAGGAGATCATTCTTATTAGTTTCAATACTTCCATTTAAGTCACTCTTCTTAAAATACAAACTTTTTTCAGTTGACGTAACATCTTGTGAATATAACTAAAGGGAAGACTGTAATGGGAAAGAATATAATTTTTGAGCACGAGCGTGGGAAGCTGGGCTACACTGGGGTATGGGTTTCCAGAGACTGAGTATGTGTGTTGGCGATGGCATTTCCACTAGGGAATTAGGGAAATAATTTTTACTGAGCACCATCTATGCTCTTACGTAAATATTTCACTTTATAGTTGTGAATATTCTCTAGAGTGGGTACCGTTGTCCCTACTCACAGATGGGGACATCGAATCTCCAGAAGATTGTATTATTTGCTCAAGGTTACATTGCTAATTAAAGTGATAGAATTCAAATGAAAAATTTCCCAAAACTCTTAGACTTTCAAATCCCTCAGCTGATCCTATTCCTACCATCATGTGAGCCTTACTGACGTTCCTGGGTTTTATGATTCAATGCCTCAGATTAGAGCTAAGACTCTATCATATGGTTTTCCCCATGTCATGTATTTCATTGATTAGTCAAGATTCTTTTGGTTGCTAGTAATAGAAACCCAATTCAAATTGGCTTAAGCAGAAAGGGCAGTTTATTGTCTCACATAATTGAAAGATCTGGGGGATATTTGAATCCAGGCATAGTATTATCCAGGGCGTTCAAGGAAGGTTGTCAGGAATCTGCCCCTTTCTGTGTAGGGTCGTTACTTTCATTCATATCGCCCTCTTTCTCAGTTAGCTGTCCCGATGTTGTGGCAAAGGTCACCTCTAGAAGCTCCAGACTTATGATGTACTAGCTTAGTAGAAACAGA
>NW_006436298.1:40285337-40288753 GCF_000325575.1 Pteropus alecto
CTAATTAGCTGGTTTCAGTTGCATGCTCATCCCTGGACTAGTATCTAGGATTGTGTGGTTGTGTTGTTTTCATTGGTCAGGACTTAGTCACATGTCTACTTTTTGAGCCTTAGCCTTACCTAAGCTATGTCAGTTAGAAGTGGATGAAGAGTATTTGTTCATAGGAAAATCAGGATGCTATTAGAAAAAAAGAGAAATGGGATTCTGGACAGCCACAAACAACAGATGTCCACTGTCCTTTTCACATTATTATCCTACTTGGGTCTTTTGCTGTAGTCAGTAGTGCAGATATTATTATGAAATAATTTTCTAATTTACACATTTCTACCTGCTCTTTCCTTTGCACTACTATTCTATTCTACCAATCTTTTCAGAGACTTTTTCTCAGAAGCTTTCCCAGTCTTTACTCTGCAATTCTAAAAGCATTGAGAGATCTCATTTTCCTGAAGTATGTAAATCTTAGTTAGTAAATCTTAGGTTGTTTTATATATGTGTATATGTGTGTCATATACATACATACATACATATATGCACACACACACATACATATATGCACACACACACATACATATATGCATACATGGATATATATACACACATATATACACGCATATAATTTTAGCCATATATTCAAAGTCCAGATGATAAGAATCTGTAGGCAAAATGGGTTAAAACTCAACTAGAAGACAATTATCTTTACCCTTCCACCAGGCCACCCGATAAATGTGAAAGGCTAAATTTGGGAAAATATTTAGTAAATTGTTTTGTAATTATGTCGAAAGAAAATATTAAAACCCATTATAAAGTCATGCATATTGGTTCCCTCTGGGAAGATGTAGTGCAGCTTCCCTTATGTTCTCATCTTGATTCCATGAACATGTATATGTGTGCTTGTTTACCTGCATGCATGATATATTTTTCTAAGGATATTTTGGGCCGTTCCTTTGGATGTTTCATCTCCTTAATTGATGGAAGTACAATTTCACAGGTTTTGAATTTTGCTCTAAATTCTAAGTTTAATCTTCTTTCCTCCTTTGCCATTCTCCCACGCATTATCATTCTTTTCTTGTCCATTTCTTTTTGTCCTTACCTCATCACTTGTCTCCCTTTCTAGCATTTTGTCTCTATTTATTGATTTAATTAGTATTATAATTAAATTATACTGGACCACACAGTTCCCCGCCCCCACAATCATAAACATCTTTATTACATGTGCCTTTATTTTATTTTTTTTCTGGTTTTATTGATATATACCTGTCATACATCACTATAAAAGTTTAAAGTGTATAGCATAATGGTTTCACTAACATATATTGTGAAATGATTACCATTATAAGTTTAGTTAGCATCCATCATTTCATATATATACAAAAAACCAACAACAAAAATTCCTTGTGATGATAACTCTTAGGATCTACTCTCTTAACAACTTTTACATATGTTTTGCAACAGTGTTAAGTATAGTCAGGATGCTGTATGTTACATCCCTAGAACTCGTCTTGTAACTGGAAGTTTGTACATTTTGATCATCTTTTTCCCATTCTTTCTCCCTCCACCCATGGCCACCTCTGGTAACCACATATTGATCTTTTTCTCTCTGACTTTGTTGGTTTGTTTTTTATATCTCACATGTAAATGAGATCATATAATACTTGTTTTTCTCTAACTTACTTCACTTAGCATAATGCCCTCGAGGAACATCCATGTTGTTTGAAATGTCAGGATTTCCTCATTTTTTATGGCTGAATAATATTCCATTGTATATATATTCCACAAATTCTTTATCCATTCATTTGTTTATGGACACTTAGGTTGTTTCCATGTCTTGCCTATTGTAAATAACGCTGCCATGAGCATAGGGATGCATATATCTTTTTGAATTAGTGTTTTCATTTTCTTCAGATAGATATCAAAAAGTAGAATTGCTGGGTCATATGGTAATTCTGTTGGTAATTTCTTGATGACCCTCCATACTGTTTTCCTTAGTGGCTGTACCAGTTTACAGTCTCAATGAAATTTTCTTGACATCCTCACCAGCATTTATCTTTTCTTTTTTAAGATGGCTACTCTAACAGGCATGAGGTGATATCATTGTGGTTTTGACTTGCATTTCCCTACTGACTAGTTGAGCATCTTGTCATGCACCTGTTGGCCTTTCACATATCTTCTTTGAAAAAATGTCTACTCAGATCTTTTGCCCATTTTTAAATTGGATTGTTTTTTGCTATTGAGTTATATGAGTTTTTTTTATATATTTTGGATTTATACCCCTATCAGATATACGGTTTGCAAATATTTCTTTTCCATTCTGTAGGTTGTCTTTTTCACTTTAATGTTTTTTTTTTTCTCTGCAAAAGGTTTTTTGATTGTTTGATGTAGTACCACTTGTTTATTTTTTATTTTATTGCTTGTGCTTTAGATGTCATATCCAAAAAATCATTGCCAAGACCTATGTCAAGGAGCTTTTTCTCTAAAGAATTTCATGGTTTTAGATCTTACATTTGTCTTTAATTCATTTTGAGTTAATTTTTGTGGGTGATGTAAGGTAGTGGTCTAATTTTGTTCTTTTACAGGTGAGTATCTAATTTTCCCAGGACCATTTATTGAAGAGATTGCCTTTTCTTCGTTGAGTATTGTTGGCTCCCTTGTCAAATATTAATTGGATTTATTTGCTTGGGTTTATTTCTGGGCTCTTAATTCTGTTTCATTGATCTATTTGTCTGTTTTTGTGCCAGTACCATGCTGTTTTGATTACTGTAGCTTTATAGTACTCTATAGCCTGAAATCGGGAAACGGGATGCCTCCTGCTTTGTTCTTGTTCCTTTGTTCTTCAGAGTCTTTTATGTTCTTTATAAATTTTAGGATTTTTTTCTACTATCTTAAAAAATGCCTTTGGAATCTTGATAGAAATGGACCACGAAGTTTTTAACCAGTCTATAAGAGATTGATAGGAATGAAAATTATTGAAATCTCTGTACTTCCTTTGGCCAGGATATATTGTTATCATCCTGAGTAGAAAATAGGCATTGCTAAGGCTCTTTCTAGAAGCAGAACCCAAATAAAACAAGCAAGTTAGTGTAGAAATTCTCGTGAGCACCCCCTTGTTAGTTCTTTATCTCACAATAAATATGAAAAAAAATATTTTTCAACAAGACATTTCTGTGGGTAGTATTTTTTACATCATGAAGAAGAAAACCTTCCTTATGAAATTTCCACTCCAGGCAAAACTTCTCTCAAATAATTCCAAAACATCATGGATTTTAGTGTTATTATTAGAAAGTTAAGGACTATGAAATCTTTATTTGCTAATACTAAAATAAAATGGACTGAAAAATTAAACTTTCTAGTAGTATAACAAATCAAAATAAAATTGAATGGCCTGGCTTTCTTTCTTTCCCATTCAAATGTTTGTTAAT
>NW_006436298.1:40288827-40289884 GCF_000325575.1 Pteropus alecto
TTTAACAACTGATGATTGCATAAAGAGAAATGCAAACACTATTTCATCTATAAATAGCATCTTAGCTGCCAACAAAAATAAAATGGCTTTTTATTTTTAAATCGTTCCGTATTAATGTGCTTCTTCGCAAAGGCATGGTAAAGGTTTGGTAAAGGTATGTTAAAAGAAAAATAAATAAAATGAGCATATCTTGTAAGGAAGACTAGCTTCAGAACAAATTGCAAGTATAAATAAAGATTCATGCTTTTTCTACAATAAGGAAGGAGAAGTAGGAATTGAACCATATAACTACTGTTATGTTGTGGTGATACCTGTGGTGATGCTTTTGGTGGGGTGAATTGAGAACAATTCATTTTTTTTTATACAGGATATTTGTTTCCTGACATTATGGAATGCTTATTAAAAATATTGTCTTATATTTCATCTTTTACTTTTAATTCCCTAATATGCCTTAGAGTCAGGTCCATGAAGGGCATAATGAGAAAGATGAGAATGAAGAGATATAATTCCTGTTCAACAAAGCTTACAACCTTGTGGGAGTAACTATAAAGTTTTTTTAATTTTTGATTTATTTTTCTGTCCTGACTTGACAAAATTCTAGCTAGAAAGCCAAAAAGTGGGGGGAAAAAGTAAAAAGGAAGGAATTAAATTCTCTTCCATTTTAGTTTTGGTTACCTGGGTGGAAAAAATGAATATTTTAAAACTTATTTTCTCCCTTTTTTTCTTAATATCGTTGTAGTCTAGTTAATACTCAGTTATTTGCAAAAATCTTGTTTTTTACTGTTAAGATTGGTGACGAAAAGATATATACAATCAATAGAATGTGGCCTATCAGATGATAAATAATCACATCTAAACAATAGGAATAAACATATTTCCTATAAACTACACAGCCCCTATCTAAAGATGCCCAGAAATGTCTTATCTTTCTGGACTAACCACAGGAGACTGACAGCCTTAGATATAAGATTTAAAAGTGCATGGAGTCTCAAAGTCAGGACAGGTCAGAACTCCCTCTCACAAAGGATAAGCCATTCTTCAGAGACACACTATTATA
>NW_006436298.1:40289933-40311906 GCF_000325575.1 Pteropus alecto
TTTAGAGACTCTAAACATTTTTCCAGGATTTTTTTTAGTAAGTTTTCATTATTACACAACTGCTTTAAAAACTAACCAAAGATTTTCCCCACATTCCATTGGTGCCTTTATATATTTAAAAACTTTTATAAAAAATGTTAAATAAATTCATGGAACATGAATATAGTTAAACATAAACTCCAACAAAACAAACTTACTCAGGTCTCCATTTAAAAACTCCTCTTAAACGTAAAGAAATCTGTAATTCACACTCCATAAATTTATTTTACCACACCAGATTTGAGGTAAATCTACATTGCTGTTGCATCTGTTGTTCTGCCTTCATGCCCAGAACTTCCTCTAGTGGTCTGAAAAAATGAAAACAGACCTTCCTAGAGAGCCTGTCATATGACCAGGGACTTAAATACAGGCAGAATCTTTCTGAATCTCTAGAAATTAATTATCATCAGTTGTCTCATTGACAGCTGGGGGCCACATTTAGCCAACCAGCTGCCCTGTGTTGCACAATGCTATGTTTGTTCTCAGCCCCTTGGGTGATTCTTGCTGTATGTAAAATAGCAGCAGTTGGAGTACCATTTGCTTCCGCATAGATGCTTTATGACTGTGTGTCAAGACTATGGCAACCCTTCAGGACCAATGAATGCCTGGTAAATACCGTTAGATGACTCCTTGGAAGTGAGCAGAGAGAACAGGAAATTATTAAACCACAAGTGGAAGTAAAATAGAACACTCAATAAAATGGCATTAAAGTGTGAATTTTGTTTGAGACTGACTTAATTATTTGGTTTATTAGGAATTTTATGTGGAGAGTTTAGGTGTAGGATCAAACCCTTAATAAGGCTCCCTGTGAATGTTTGTGCCTGGCTACAGAAAATAGTTTGGTGCAAAACATCAGTTTGTAACAAACATAATTAACAGAGTCGAGCCTGTTACTAGATCTTATTGATCTATGAATTAACAGATGATATTCTGTGTGTAATATCCGGTGCCCTTATCTGTTTCTTTAAATATCAGCAACATACACTTTCATAATACACCAAAATGAATCTGAGCTTTGGAAGGAACCCAGTGAAGTAAGAAAATCCTGAATTTGGTCTTTTACCCTAACAAAAGTTCTCAGACTTAAGAGGCCAAGTGCTAATATATTCATAATCTTACAGTTAAAAAAACTGGATGCTGCCTTTGACCTAAATTTCTTTTTGGTATTTTAAACGTGTCTATGAAATGATTTTAAATATTTTGCATGTTTAGTGAAAACTATTATTCAGTTTGGTGGATGCTCTTCAGATAAACTCCTTGTTCTTCTCTTTGCCTGACTCCTCTCTTCTTAGGAGTCGTTTCTTATGAATTTAGTGTTAATTCACATTAATACGGGACTAGGGCTGGGAAGTAGTCAAAGGGGTCAGTTCTGAGTTCACACCACCTCTAACTTGTCCCTATTAAAAAAAAAAATTGATCAGATTTATCAGAGGCAAGATCTATTTGTTCTAGGACTGGTTAGTTGCTGCTAGTTTCTTTTTGTAATGATTGCTAGCATGGATATCATGATTTATAAAAGATCAATCCATGACAACTTTTCAGTTAACATTTCAACATTTTTGAAATACAAAAATAACATCTGTGCATAAGGACCTGTAGTCATGATATATTTGTGTGTGTGTGTGTGTGTGTACACACTAATCATGTAGCTATAAACTGACTTCAAGCCCGTATCTGTAAACTTGGATTCACATGGATGAAGATGACTGAACTATTAGTCACTTAGAATTTCAGTTGGAAAAAGACATTGTCATAATAAGCAAATCCTAGTAGACATTTGCGATTTCACTCTTCTTTCGGTATTCCTTTTCCTGGTTTCAATTTGACATTCCTCTGACATGAATTCTAAAAGTATTTCGCAACTTTGTAAAATTCTCATCAACATCTGTTCTCCGCTATAAAAGTTTATAGTTATATGGAAATTTGAAATGTAAATCAGATATCATTTTCTGTTACAACTTTCAATTAAAAATAAATAGCTGGTTGTTTTAAAGGAATCAATGTTAGCAGAAGGATTCTCACATAAATACCTCTTTACCTAGAATCTAAATTCATGCTGGCCAATGTTATTTTCTCTTTTGGTGTCATTTGTGTATTTGTTATGCAATGAGAAACATGGTCCATTTTCAAAGTATTTCTCCTTATAGGAAACGTTTAAAACTTGACAATATTGGGCAATCTACTGTATTAGCCTATATTTTATTAAGTGTTATACTGGTGTTTCTGAAGAAAGTTAGAAACGGGCCTTTCCATATTCAAAATTACTTCAGATTTCTCCACTATTAAGGAGAGGTTTCTTTGATCTAGAACTAGGTAGATTTCAGTAGTAGTGACAATGTTAACAAAAAGGTTTTACACACTATTATGTGCTTTACAAAGCTACCTGGCATATGATAGCCATTCAATAATGGGTTTGGAATAAGTGAAGGCACAGAAGGAAAAATGCACATTAAAAGCAGTGAAAAACTAGACCAGATCCTGGTTATGCGCAGGAAGCTTTTTATCCAGTGGCACTCTATTTCCATCTCCTTATGGTTAGAAGTTATTTAACCTTTTGTTCTTTTTAACGGATGACATGTATTGGGAAAATTAGTGTTCAGGCAATATGATAAACCCAAGGAAACCAGAACCCTGTGAATAATTCTTCAGTATCTACTTGGGTGTTTGGAATTTAAAAATAGAGGAATGCTGAGATTGATGGCACCTAAAGTTGAATGTCTATAATAAATAAAAATACCATAAAGTCTTTCATTTTCAGTTTTTACAATTCATCTTACAGACCTTTTCTCATTGTCAGTGGTGAACTTTGATATCTTAAAGTGAAGTCAGTTATTAGGTGGAAATCTTCATTTATCACAATTTGACTTTAATCAGTAGGATATACTGATGGGCTTTTGTGTCAGAGAGCCCTAGCTTTGCAATTACTGTCAACTCTCGAAATGTTTTCTCATGTGAAAATCATAAAACTAAGTTATTAGGGTTAATAAGTATTAAAACTCTATGTGAAAAGTGTTTCATCCCAGTTTCTAAATGCAAAAGAAATGATGAGCTACTATCAGAACAACTTTCATTAGTACTTTCTGGTTAAGGTGAGCATACAGTTTATCATCTAAGCCAGGGGAGTTTTACGAATGAAGGCAGAAATTATTCATGATTACATTGGGACACCAGCCATAAACTAGGACTGTGGGTAACTTAAGAACTATAGTTACCCTATTCCTGACACATCCATCCTAAAGTAAAGTAGGCTTGTTAGACATTAAAGAGGAATAATACATAAATCTTTCTTTTAATGTAATAAAAATGGCAATTTGAGGGGTTAAAAAATCTGTTTCATAGTTTGTGTCATTGCATGGATAAGAAGATAATTAACAAGGGAAAATTGTATTGGTGATTATCCATCTGAAACCTGATATAGAGAGAAGAGAGCTCAATAAGAAAGAATATGCAGGAGGAGAGGTCTGTTGTAGGACAGAGCTGCTCAAAGTGGTTTTTGGACAGGCAGCATTGGTATCATCTGAGAACTTTTTAGAAATGCAAAATTTCAGGGCTTGTTTTTATATCTATTGAATGAGAATATCTGGGTCTGGTGCCCAAAAATCGTTTAACAAACTCTTCATATATTCTTCGGCATACTAAAGGTTTAGAAGTACTGCTCAAAAAGACCTAGAAATTTTTTTTTAATTAAATTTATTTGGGTGACATTGGTTAATAAGATTATGTAGGTTTCAAGTGTACAATTCAATAATGTCATTTTATATATATATTTCATTGTACATTTATCATAATGCAATATATATATATATAATAACATATTAAATATATTTAAATTTCCTTCCATCACCATATATTTAGTCCCCTTTTCCCTTCCCTACCTTCCCCCTTCTTTCCTCTGGTAACCACTAAACTATTGTCCATGTCTATGAGTCTCTGTCTTATTCATTTGTTGCTTTCAGTTTTGTATCCCACATATGAGTGAAATCATACGGTTCTCAACTTTTCCTAACTGATTTATTTTCCTTAGCCCGGTAGCCTCAAGATCTATCCATGTCATCACAAATGACAGTATTTCATCTTATGGCTGAGTAATATTATATTGTATATATGTACAACATCTTTATCCAATCATCTATCGAAGGGCACTTGGGTTGTTTCTATGTCATGGCCATCGTTAATAATGCTACAATGAACATTGGGGTGCATGTATCTTTGTGGATAAATGTTTTCAAATTTGGGGGATAGATACCCAGAAGAAAGATTGTTGGGTCACATGGTAACTTTATTCCTAATTTTGAGAAACCTCCATACTGTTTTCCATAGTGGCTGTACCAAGAGATCCAGAGATTTTTGAAGTTGGAAAAACAACCTTAGATGTAGAACAAACTCCTCATTTTATACACAAAGAAACCAAGACTTGGAAAAGGTTAAAAACATCAGTTAAGACCACAAAGTTAGTGTAAGGGAAATTAGAGTTATAATCTGAATTTTCCTATTGTCTGTTTCTTTCCAGCTCATTATAGAGAGGATTCATCTACCCTTACCCAAATATCTCTTGTACTGGACCTTCAAATATAGTCTGTCCATATTGCCCAAGGACAGTCATTACTAATAAGTATTGTGTTCTACTCCCCAAATCTAAAATAATTCAAAGTATGCCTAGGATATGTGAGAGATTGATGGTTTTCACCATCAAATATATTCATTTTTGGTCCTGATGAATTCTTTTGCAATAAGTCTGATATTCATATGTTTTAAATGAAATATATAATTTATAGATACAGACATGGGAATAAAAAGAAGGATGTCACAAATTGATACTGAGCACAGTATTGATGATCTTAGACTATTTGGAGGTACGTGGCTTAGACAACTCGATGGGAATAACGAGGGAGACAGAAAAATACAGCATCTACTTATTGATTGCTAGTTGTATGCTAGGCAACATAGTGCTTCATCTGCATCATTTAATCCTTGAAGTTGTCATATGATGACTATAGGTGATATCATTATTTCAGTTTTAAAAATGAGAAAACATTTTTAAAATAAGGTTAAATTGATGTTCTTGGCATTTGATTACATAAACCTTTCATGTTTTAGTTGGTTTGCATATATCCAGCCTATAGCAAACAATAACAGCAAACTAATAAATAAGTAAAAACATTTAAGTTTGTTTGTAGAAGTAGAGAAAATACAGCATAAAAAATACAAGTTTAAAAAAAGAAAATGAAGAAAAGTGATTATGGTGGGAAAATTGGAGAAGCCAGAGAAAGGGAAGCACACAAAATAAAAGCAATAAAATAAGCATATTTGTTGAAAATGGGCCACATTAGCTACCATTATGAAAGAGGAACTATCATAAATTACATGAGTCATAGAATCCATAAAGTAAAAATAAAGCAACTTTTGGAAAAACTACTGATATTGATACCAGAAATAAATTTCTCCAAGGGACCTCAATAATAGTATTAATCACTAACATTTAATTCAGCACTTTACTTCTATTATCCCATTTAATCTTCAGAGAATATTCAGAGTAATTCTTATTTTGAATAAGATTAAATTGAGGCACAGAGAACTTAAGTGAATTGCTTAAGGTCACACAGCTAGTAAGTAGCAGAACTGCGATTCCAACCCAGATCTATTCTGGGTCTGCAGCCAGTGATGTACGACCAAATCACATAAATTCTTAAGAGATTCCGTTCTATATAGACTAGAATACATTGAAAAGGGAGCTTTCTGTTTCTCACAGCTACTTGGAATAGAGTACAGTGAACTTAGGCAAAATTATATAAAAGCAATCTTAGTGGCAACTAATGTAGCAAGAGTCAAAAATGTATTTCTTGTAAGGCGAACGTTAATAACTTGTAGGTGTGTGAATTTTAAAAATAATCATGTCTTTCTTTATATTGTGCAATCTTCTGGTAATGAGAATGAACTGTTTCAAAAAAGAAAAGCTATTTTTTGTAAAAATATACTGCCAGGTACATACCTCTAATGTAAGTCACATAAATAGTTTTGTAGACATTTATGGTTATAAATATTCAGTATCTGTGATGACCTAAAATTATTTAAATAAGTCAATGTCGCATATTTTAAAAAATTTCTTGTGCTAATCTCTTCCTGGGCCAAAGCCTTAGGACATAACTGGGCATTCTGTTACATTGTGAACGATTGATACAGGGATGGGGTGAGGATCACCGAAGTCCTCAGGACTGCTGGTTGGTTCGAGGTAGCCACAGCCCCAGTCTGGTTGCTTCAGGGCTCACGTACCTGGATGATGACCTAAAGAGATGGCAGAAATGAAGACTATCGGCTGTCATTACTCTTCCATAATTCCCTCATCCTGTCCACAGAGATGCTGTCCCATTGCCATTTACTTTAGCATCCAGTTACAGAACAGATGATTGTCTATCTGTAATGAGGGATTTATGAAGCTGTTGGAGGTGTTGGTATTCCTACATGGAGCCTGGTTGTGGCCACTCAAATGTTGGGAAGATGAGTGGGGAGCAGAACAGAGCAGGGATTTTTGACAAGTACTGCTCAGCTGAACTCCTAAATATATCTCTTCTCATATAACAAATACTTTTGTTTGTGATTGATGTGCCCCTCCAAGTGGCATTTAGTATGTTGATGACTCTAACATACTAAAATGAGTGCTCCATTAAAAACAAAAACTTGGTATGACCAAGTGTGATTGGATTTAAAATGCGTTTCAACATTACATTGGATAATGGAAGAACAACAAGAGCTGTTAATTTCTTGAATTGAAAATGTCAGCTGCTGCAAATATTTTTAAGGATATGAAAAAATTTATACTTTCTTTTGCTTTATTGATGTATAATTGACATCCAATAAACTGCACATATTCAATACATATAATTTGATATGTTTGAAATGTGTATACACCTATCAAGCTATCACCACAATTAAGAGTGAACAAATGGATCTCCCCAAACTTTCCTCCTATCTCCTTATAGTCTTTCCTACTGCTCCTCAGTGCTCACTCACCTTCCCCTGGCAAACACTGAACTGCTTTTTATCACTATAGATCACATTGCATTTTCTAGAGTAGGTGTCAGCAAACTATGTGGCTTGTGAGTTAACTGCCTGTTTATATAAATAAAGCTTTATTGGTACACAGTCATGCTCATTCATTTATACATTGTCTATGACTGCCTTTGCTATACAATATCAGAGTTGACTAGTTGAAACAGAGACCCTATGGCCTGCAAATGTTTACTATCAGGAACTTTACAGGAAAAAAAATTGTTAATCCTTATTCTGAATTTTTGTATAAATGGAATCATAGGATTCATCTTCTTTTTGGTCTGGCCTCTTTCCTTCAGAATAATTATGAGATTCATCTTTGTCGCTGCATGTATCGTAGTTTATTCTTATTACTGAGAAATCATCTTTTGTGTGGATATACTGAGACTTGTTTATTTTTCTACCTGTTGATGTATGTTTGGGATATTTTCAGTTTGGGGCTATTACAAGTAAAGCTGCAATGAATTTTTATATACAAGACTTTGCCTGGTCATATTCTTTATTTTAGATAAATACCTAGGAGGGGAAGAATTGGATTATGTAGTAGGTATATATTTAACTTGGTAAGAAACTGTTAAACTGTTTTTCAAATAGTGGTGCTATTTTTCTTTTCTCACCAGAAGTGTATGAGATTTCAGTTTCCTTACATCTTTACCCAACACTTTGGGCGGGCAATCTTTAAGATTTTCACCATTCTGTACATGACCACGTATAGTGGTATTTCATTAGAGTTTTGCATTTTGTGAATTACTAATGTTGTTAAGCATGTTTCTATGTGCGTATTTGCATTTTGCATTTGTCTGTGTCTGTGTGTGTATGTGTGTGTGTGAAGACTCTATTCAAATCTTGTATTCACATTTTATTGGGTTGTTTGCTTTTGTATTGGGTTTTGAGAGTCCTTTATATTCTCTGGATACAAATGCTTTGCCAGATTTATCTTCCAGCCTGTAGCTCTTTGTCTTATTAACAGTATCTTTTAAAAGCAAGAGTTTTCAAAGTTGATGAAGTCTAATCAATTTATTCTTTATGGAGTGTACCACTGATGTTATATTTAAGAAATCCCTTCCTAGCCTAAGGTCACAGAAATTCTCTTATGCTTTCTTCTAGAAGTTTTTTAATTTTAGGTTTTACATATAGATTTGTGATTCATTTTGAGCTAACTTCTGAATATGTATGAAGTATGGATGCTCCTTTTTCCTCTTTTGTTTTTTTTCTTTCTCCTTTTTTGTGTGCAGGGCATGTGGATTCAATTATTCCCATACCATTGATTGAAAAGACTATCTACTGAAATGACTATTTCACCTTTTAAAAATCAGTTGTCTATATATGTGTGGGGTTATTTCTGGACCCTTTATTCTGTTTCATTTATGTGTTTATTTTTACACAGATACCACATTCTTTGATTACTCTAGTTTTATAAGTATTATAAATCCTATAGCACTAGCCCTTCACCTTTGTTCTTTTTAAAAATTGTTTTGGGTATTCTGTGTCCTTTCCATTTTCATATGAATTTTAAAATTAGCTTTCCAGTTTTTATAAAAAATGCCTGCTGAATATTGATTGAGATTTCATTGCATCTATAGGTCAACTTGGGAAGGATTGACATCTTAACAATATTTACTCTTTCAACTTGCGACTCCATTTATTAATGTCTTCTTTAATTTCTCTCAGCAATGTTTCATAGTTTTCGATACACAGGTTTTTCACATCTTTTTTAAAATCAGAATTATTCCTGAGTATTTCATATTTTATAATATTATACTTTATAATTTTAATTTCTATTTGTTGCTAATATATAGAAAAACAATTGATTTTTTTGTACATTTATCTTGTATCTTGCAAAACTCATTTTTTAATTCTAGGAGCTTTATGTAGATTATTACTGACTTTCTGCATAGATGACAATGTCATTTGTGAACAAAGAGTTTTATTTCTGTCTCAAATCTGTATTTTTTTTGTACTGATGACTTTTTCTTTTATTTTCAAGAAATCATTTACATTCATAGTAAAAATTTTGTTACTCTTTTCTTTCCCCCAGCTTTATTGAAATATAATTGACAATTAGTTACTTGCATTTATGTTGTACAATTTAATGAGTATTTTTTCAATTATAATTGGCATACAATAACATATTAGTTTCAGTTGTATGAAAGTGATTAGATATCTGTATAACTCACAAAGTGATCACCCCACTAAATCTAGTACCCCTCTTCCTCTTTACATATTTATTACTACATTATTAACTAATTTACTTATGCTACACTTTATATCTCCGTGTCTATTTTGTAACTATCCATTTGTACTTCTTAATCTCTTTGCTCTTTTTCACTATCCTCCCAACTCCCCTCCCATCTAGTAGCTCTAAATATTCTATCTATGAGTTCGTTTCTGTTTTCTGTTGTTGTAGTTTCTTTTGTTCTTTAGATTCCACATGTATGTGGAATCATATGTTATTTGTTTTTATCTGACTGATTTCATTCATCGCAATACCCTCTAAGTCTATCAAGGCAATATCATTTCCTATCCCCTTCCTGTTAGTCTATGTCTTTTAATCTGAAATGAGTCTCTAGTAGGCACCATATGTAGAAGTCTTGTTTTCTTATCCATCCAGCTTCTCCATCTTTTGGTTGGAGCACCTAATTCTTTTCCATTTGAGGTACTTGTTGATAGGAATGTAGTTATTACCATTTTTATTCATGTTTTTGATACATGTTTTTACTTTTTAAAGAAGTCCCTCCGACATTTTCTGTAATACTGGTTTGGTGCTAATAAATTCCTTTAGCTTATTTTTGTCTGGGAAGCTCTTTACTTGTCCTTTGACTCTAAATGATAGCTTTGCCGGATAAAGTATTCTTGGTTATAGATCCTGGGTTTTCATCACTTTGAATATTTTGTGCCAAGCCCTTCTGTCCTGCATAGTTTCTTTTGAGAAATCAACCACCAGTCTTATGGGTGCTCCCTTGTAGGTAACTGCTTTTCTCTTGCTGCTTTTAAGATTTTCTCTTTGTATTTAACCTTTGGCATTTTAATTATGATATGTCTTATTATAGGCCTCTTTGGATTCATCTTATTTAGGACTCCCTGAGCTTCCTTCTATTGTCTATTTCCTTTACCAGGTTAGAGAAGTTTTCCATCATTATTTCTTCAAATAGCTCTTTAACTTGTTCTCCTTCAGGTACCCCTATGACATGGATATTTTTACATTTAATTGTGTCTCATAGGCTCCTTAAATTATTATTATAGCCTTGACTTCTTTTTTCTTGCCATTTTGAGCGAGTGTCCTTGGCTTCCCCATCCTCTATATTGATGGTTTGATCCTCTTCTTTATCCACTCTGTTGATTCCCTCTAATATACCCCTCTGATATACTCTTCATCTCAGATAATGTGTTCTTCATTTCTAACTGGTTCCTTTTTATAATTTCCATTTCCATTTTTATGTTTTTTATCTCTTTATTAAAGTTCTCACTGAGTTCATCTACACATCCCTTAATTTCATTGAGCAACAGTGTTTTGAACTCTGCATCTGTTAGATTACTTGACTCCATTATTCCTTGATCTGTGTACTGTTCTCTCATGTGGTTTCTGCTTCTGTGTCAGTTTCCATATACAGATCAAAGCTCCTAAGTCCCCCAGTCTTATTAGTCTGGCTTTTTAGTAGGTGTCCAGTGGCACAGTCCTTAGAGGGGTTCAGCTGTGCTCCTTCGGGGCCAAGCAATCCACAGATATTGTACTTATAGTTATCTCAAGAAACCACACCAGAAACCAAGGCCAGCTACCACCAGTGTTTGTCTTGACTCTGCTCAGCAAGTGGCACAGGACTCACCAAGGACACAACTGAATGTGACTCTGGACGGGCTGCAAGTTGGGAGAGGCGGAATTTCAGGGAATATTCTGGACGGAGTGACCTCTGTTTAAAGATGTCTCAGCTATGGTGGTGCTGGGTCTGCACACTGGAAGTGAGGAGGGCTCAACAGAGGAGCAATGAATATTGCCAGCACTTCTGCCCAGGAGAAAGCCTTGCCTCTGGCCCTCACTCCTACAATTCAGTATCCCCTGTAAGTCCCTGGTGACCCCCAAGCAGCCAACCAAACTCTGGTGCTCTGAGCGAGCAGGTCTGTCACCAGGAGTGTCTACTCGCAGACATGGCCGCTTTACGAGGCATCTGCAGCTGCTGGCTGCTGCAGCCTCTGTCCCACTGAGCCACTGAGGACCGGGCATCCTGTATCTTCGTCCCCTCCTACCTCCTCCTGTTACAGGGTGATTTCTTATTTCTTTCTCTAGTTGTAGGGCTTCCGTTCATCTAGACCCCAGGTGACTCTGCTTGCTGTTTGTTCTGTGTTTCCATTTCAACTTTGATGTGGTTGCTAGAGAGGATGAGCAAAGCTTCTATCATCTATGCCATTTTGCCCGGTTCTCCAATCTGTATTTTTAAATTTTATTTTTCTTGCCTAATCAGACTCTGGCCAGAACCTGCAGTACAGTGTTGAATAGCAGATATCTTTGCTTTTTATGTGATCTTGGGAGGAAATTGTTCTACTTTTCACCATTAAGTTGATTGTAAAGTTGTTTGTTTTTTTTTTTTTTTTTTGTAGATAGCCTTTTTCAGGTTGAGCAAATTATCTTCTATTCTTAGTTTTCACAGACTTTTTATGAGAAATGAGTGCTGGATTTTGTCAAATTCCTCTTAAGTGTATACTGAGATTATATAGGTTTTTTTTTTTCCTAGTTTGTTATATGTTGAAATACATTGATTGGTTTTTTTAAACGTTAAATCAACCATGCATTCTTGGAATAAACCTCCCTTTGTGATGATGTATTATGCTTTTGATATAATGTTGTATTTGATGTGCTAAAATTTTGTTCAGAATGTTTGTATCTGTGTTCATGAGGTCTGTTGATCTGTGGTTTTCCTTTCTTCTACTCTTTGTTTAGTATCAGTATCAGTATCAGGTTAATAATGTTGGCCTCATAGAGTGAGTTATTGTTTCTTCTCTCCTTGACAATTTTCTGAAAGGATATGTAGAATTGGTGTTATTTCTTTCTTAAATATTTGGTAAAATCACCAGTGAAGCCATATGAGCCTAGATTTTTCTTGGTGATTTTTTTTTTTTTTTATTACAAATCCGATTTCTTTATTTGATACACGTCAATTTGGTTATATATTTCTTCTTGAGTGAGTTTTAGCCATTTGTGTCTTTTCAGAAATTTATTCATTTCATTTAAGTTTTCAAGTTTACTGGCTTAAAGTTGTTTATAATATTCACTTACTATCTTCATGCTATCTGAATAATGTGTAATGGAATTACCTCACTAATTTCTGATATTGGCAATTTGTGTTCTTTTCTTTTTTTTCTGGTCAATCTGGCTAGATGTTTACTTAGTAAAATTAGTTCCATTGATTATCTCTATTTCTTTTGTATTTTACATTCCTTTGATTTCCACTTTAGTTTTTATTTTCTTTCTTCTGTTTATTTTGGGCTTAATTTACTCTTCTTATCCTAGTTGCTTAAGGTAGAAGCCAAGGTCATTGATATGAGACTTTTCTTCTTTTCTAATGTAGGCTAATATTCTAATGTCTCCCCTAATTACTATTTTAGAGGCATCTCACAAATTTAGACATGTGCTTTCATCTTTATTTAGTTCAAAATATTTTCTGTATTGTCTTTTGTGTTTTCTTTGATTCACAGATTTTTTTTTTTTTTTGAGAGTGTTAGTTTCCAAATATTTAGGGATTTTCCAGCGATATTTCTGCTATTAATTTCTGATGTAATTCCATCATGGTCAGAGAACATATTTCATATGGCTTGAATTCTTTTATATTTATTAAGATTTGTTGTTTTGGTCTATAATATGGTTTATTTTAGTAATTGTTTTGCATGCACTTGAAAACAATATGTATTCTGCTTTTGCTGTGTGGAGTATTATATGAATGACACTCAGGTCAAATTAGTCAATAGGGCTCTTATTAATTTTCTGTCTTCTTTTTCTATCAATTGAGAGTGGGAATTCAGAATCTCTGACTATAACTGTTGAATTTATATATTTCTCTTGGTAGTAATATCAGTTTTTGCTTTATCAATTTTGAAGATCTGATATTAGGTACATGAAGTGTTTAGGATTATTATGTCTCTGATTAACTGACTTCTTTTTAATCCTGAAGTGACTTTCTTTATCTTTTTAATCATGAAGTGACTTTCTTTTCTCTGAAATCTATGTTGATATTAATATAGCCACCCCAGGTTTTTTATTTGTATTTTTTACATATACACATATATATGTATTTATATATATATATATGTATTTCATCTTTTTAACCTATTTGTGTTTTTATATTTAAAGTGCGTTTTTTGAAACAGCACATAGCGGTCTTACTTTATGATTCCATCTGAGAGTCTCTGCCTCTTAATTGAGGTTTTTAAATCACTTACATTTAATATGATTATTGATATGCTAAGATTTAATATTATCCTCTTGGTTTTTTTTTTTTTTTTTTGGTCCCATCTGTTCTCTTTCAACTATTTTCTTTTCTGTCTTATTTTGGATTAATCAAATATAGTTTGTAATTCCATTTACCTTCTTTTGAGGGTTATTAGCTATAAATATTTGGCCAATTTAGTTTTTCCTTCAGGATTCATATTATACATCTGTATCTTATCTCACTTTACTTTAAGCAAATTTATACCACTTTGTTAATGTATAAGAATCTTACAATAGTGTTTTATTTCCAATCATGGCCTTTACATTTAAATAGTTATCTTTTAAATAGATTAAAATAAGACATAATCTTTTATATTTACCCATGTAGTTACCATTTCAGGTGCTTTTCATTTTCTTGTGTAGAGTCATAGTCTAGTTGATATTATTTTCATTCTGCATGAAGGACTGCCATTTATATTATGTGAGGTGAGAATGAAGATTTCTTTTGACTTTTCTGTTGGAAATATCTTTAATTTCTCTTTGTTTATGAAAGACACTTTTGCTGAATATAGAAGTCTATGTTGACAGTTTTTCTTCTTTTGGTTCTGAAAGATATTGTTCTACTGTGTTTTCACTTGCATTATTTCTGACAAGATACCTATCATCATGCTAATTTGTTTCTTTGTAGTATAGGCATGCCTTAGAGATATTGTGGACTTGGTTTCAGACCACTGCAATAAAGTGAGAATTACATTAAAATGAGTAGTAATCTTTTTACTGGTAGAGAATCTTGCCTTCAATAGGTAAAAAATGCAACATCTATGAAGCACGATAAAGTGAAGCACCATAAAATGAGGTATGCCTGCAAATATATCTGTTTTCTCTGTTTTTAAAATTCTTTCTCTAAAACTGGTTTAGAGCAATTTGATTATGTTGTTCTTAGTGTATTTTTCTTCTTGATTTATGTGCTAGGCGTTAGTTGAAGTTCTTGCATTTATGAGTTGATAGTTTTTGCCAAATTTTGAAAATATTCTTCAAATATTTTTCTACCACCTCTCTGCACTCTTTCACAGACTCCAATTATATGTGTAATGGGCAACTTTAAATTTCTCCGTATTTCGCTGATTTTTTTTTCACTTTTTAAATTAATTTTTTCTTTTCTGTTTTGTTTTGAATAGTTTCAGTTGCTATATTTTACAGTTCACTAATCTTTTTTGGGGTGGGTATTGTTTAATATCACTAATCCTATTGTATTTTTCTTCTCAGATATTGTAGTTTTTGTCTCTAGTGGTTTGAGTGCTTTTTACATCTTCTGTGTCCCGACTTATTGTTTAAAAATATGTGGAATGCAATTGTCATAAGCATTTTAGTGTATTTACCAATGAGTATATGTTAGGATTACATCTGTTCTGATTGATTAATTATTGTCCTTATTTTAGTTTTTCTTTTTTCCTTCCTCTTTACGTGCCTTGTAATCTTTGATAAGCTACCAAACCTTGTAAATTTTAAGTTTGGATGCTGAGTATTTTTATCTTTCTGAAAATATTGTGTTTTATTCTGGGATGTTGTTTGAACCTTTTTAGTCATGAGTTGTTTATAATTTGTTAGGTGGATTCAGAACAATGCTCAGTCTCGGCTAATTGTTCCCTGTTACCACATCAGGATTGTCATCATTATTCTTCCCAATGTCCTGTGAATTGTTAGTTTTCTTTTATTTCAGATAGTCTTCTCCCTGGCTTTGGGTAATTTTCCTCCCACGCACACCTTGATCAATAGTTTGCCAAATATTTTTGTGGGACCATCTGCAGAACTCTGCAGTTCTCTCTGTGCAGTCTCTTTTCTCTTGTATTCTTGTCTACGAACTCCAACTGCCTTGATCTCCTTGAGCACTCACCTCCGTCTCCTCAGCTCAGAAAATACATAGGTTTTTTTTCTTGGGTTTCCCCTCTCTACACCTTTCTCTGAAATTCTTTCAATGCTATAGACTGGGCAATCATAGGATTTAACTTTTTTCTGCCTCTCAGAGATCACTATCTTTTGTTGCCTGATGTCCAGTGCCTCAGATATCATCCTTCTATATATTTTCTGTGAAATTTTTGTTTCAAGTGGGAAGGTAAATCTGATTCCTAGTACTTCATCTGAAACTGGCTATACATTTTTTTTTTTTTTAAATATTTGTACAAACAAATTTTCTCATTAATGGTGACTCTCTAGATTTTGATTACATCTTTTAAAAATCTTGATCAGGAATCGCATCCAGCATTTTAAGATTTAAACTTGATATTAAAAAGTTATATTAACAAAAAAGCAAGCTAAAGATTTTCATTAAATATTTGAAAGTATTTTATTTGGTCATTTATGTCTATTTATCAATTTCTTCTCCAATGCTTTGCATTTCATGCTTGTAATTACATAAAAGAAACTGTGATAAATTTTAAAATCACTTCCAAATTAAATTCCCTCAAACTCCTTTCTACAGCTCTCTCTGAAGTTCTTTTAATACCCCTAGGCTTGGGCAGTCATATGGCTTACCTCATTTTTTTCTGTCTCTCAGAGGGCACTATCTTTTGTGGCCTGATGTCCAGTTTTCTCAGTGTGCTATATAAATATTAGAATTTTCTATTTGTACCATGACACGAAAAATGTTTAGAAGTGCTGACTTAAAAAATATGACTAAAGCAGTGAGCTGCTCTTCTGAAAAATGTTCACAGAAATTGCATTTTATAATTTTGGGGCATTTTTGTACCTCCCAAAAGCTATTTATGGACTCCTTCAGTTAAGGCTCTCTGTTTTAGTGAATGGAAAGGCTGCAGGCCATCCTTCACAAAAATTCTTTCTCTCAGCTGAGCATTTGAAAGGTGTATAGTAGGAATGAATTAAAAATTAAGAGGAGAAATGCATCTTTAAGTAAGGGCTGAGTTCTATAGTCAGTGCTTACAGCCAGATTTACTTTTGAAAATCTTTTAAATCTCCTGTAAAATGAAATAACCATGTTTGTATATATGATCCTATTCTGTACTTCTTTTAAACATGCTAAAAATTGAGGACTGTTGAGTTTAAAGAGGAACAAAAGAAATGTCTATGTATAGATGTTCGGGTTTCTCAAACACCTCTGTTTAAGTTTCCCAATTCCTAGGTTAAATAGGATAAAGGTAGAAATGCCTAATGTAGGCCTGGAGGTGCAGGGTTTAGTTGATCTCATAGTAAGAGTAAACATCTTAAAAATGTTTAATTTTAACCTGAATACGTGTAAATAGATTACTTTATTCTTGTGAAGATTAAATAAAATAGTGCAATCTTACCCTATAAGGATTCTTGGATAGTAGATAGTGGTTTATGATCTAAAGTTAGAAGCTAAAAGCTCCTAAGTTAAAAGCTCCACTGGTAGGTTTTTGTTTGTTTGTTTTTGTTTTGTTTTGTTTTTGATATGGGAGAGTTAGGCATGCACATATCTATATATATTAAAAGACAAAATATAAAATCTTATTAAATAGTTAATATTCATGAGAGTCACAAACTTCTCTGAGCAGAGAATTCCATAATAAACTCTAAGATGTGAACCTCTCTTAGTTTTGAAACGTGATATAGAGAATACAAAAAGGAGTATAGCAGTTGGGGGAAATAAGATTCTCTCTAGATGTGAGAAGAGTAAGAATTGAGTAGTTATAGTTTATGGGGGTCTTTTATGAAATGCATCTACAAGATGTATTGAGTGTTACATACAAATTATTTTAAAAAGCCCCAATAGAGAAAAATATCTTGTTTCGGGATATATACATACTGATAAAATATTATACACATAAAAATAGGCAAGGGGATGATAAACTAAGAAAATATTTGAATACTGATGGTGATTATGTCTGGGCTGTGGTAGAGTGATGGGAGAGGGGTAGAACTCAAAGGTTCATTCTATGCAGATATTCACTGTGTTCTACTTTTGATTCAGGTGGTAGGTTTATAGGTATTTATTTAATGGCTATGCTTTACAACTAATATATTTGTTAAATCAATTCTATTTAAATATTAAATATTAGCTTTAAAATTATAATAAAGATGTTCTTATAAACTTAAGAAATTAAAAGTATAGTATTCAACTTTTTGTATTAAAAATAATTTTGTATATTTGCAATCGATTCAGTCTTAGGAATTTAAGAAATTTGACCGAGTAAACATTATTAAGAATATTAATAATATTAAATTCACTGTATTTATAAACTTAATTATGTTCATTAGTTATTTGTTGGCAATTTGTATTAAGTCAGAAAAGAACTTTAAGAAGGAAATAAAAGTTACGAATTTAATAAATGCTATTTAACATGTTTAAAGACGTTTTGCTAAGTTTGTTAATATAACTAAATATCATTCAGAGGCCCTTTAGAAGTAATTCTTAAATCAACTAGATTGTAAATAGATGGAACGATTGGTAACCTAAATTTACAAGCCCAAGGAAGAATGAGGAGTTTTAATTTTTAACTTTAATAAATTTAACAATAATTTTGATAACCAAAACTAAACTTCCAGTCTTTTTTGTGAGTTAAAAAAAGACTCATATAACATACAACTAAAGTATACTTAAGTTTGCCAGGCTAGTACAGAATCATAAGCTTTAATATCATCAAATCTGAGATGGAGTTGACATCCTTTTCTGAAAATTCAGGACTCTTACAAGGAAAGGTACCTGACAGAAGGCCACAGTACTGCTAAGAAGAGAGAGAATCAATCCTGGTAGGCATAATCAAACCTTCCTTAAAGATGGACTAAGGTTTTCTGTGATGCAAAGATAGAAACCCTCTCATCTAATTATACCTGTTGGTGCATGAGTAGACAAGGAGCAGTAGATAACACACACTGCCAACGTGCAAACTTACTTGCAAATATCTATTATCACAATTCCTAGTGTTTAGACCAGATGTTAGTGAAATCGATGCATTTTTTTAAGTATGAAGTAACCACCATTTTTAACAAAATACTTCCCTTCTGAAAAGTAGGTTATTCAAGAAAAAGATATCTAGACTAAAATTAATTAAAACAAATATACATAATAAATATCTTAAAATAACCAACAAAAAAAGCTCCTCATGCATGATAAAACTCCTGGACATATATGTGAGTAAAATTTATCTTTAAATTTTTTTTCTAGGCAAAACGAGAGCTAAATATGTAGCAGTGGTGGGCAGAAAATTTAAATTATCAGAACAAACTGAACATACCTCTAGAATATGAGTAAAATGAATCACATTCCCAAATGACTGATTTCTACTTAATTTTTTACTGGAAGCAAATAGTCCTGAGATTCTGATTATATTTTAGTGATGTCCAGTGTTCCTGAATTAACTTATGGATATTAGTCATTATATTATTGTAAACAACAAATACGTCTCAATACAATGAATCACTGGGATTACATAATTTATGATTTTGATTAAATCAAAATCTACATCAAAGTTTGCTTGGACAGTAAAGATTCATGACTGCAAAATATAAGATGGAGATAATAAATTTATAACTTGAGGGAGCTTTTTTTTATATAATGCTGTGGGAAAAGGTATTTCAAACATTCAAAAAATGAGTATATGCTGGTGTTCTGAAATAAGGGGATGAATCAGAAATCTTTTATTTATTCATAAAACAAAGAGCTTTTTATCTTGCATTGCCTGTGACCTTAACCTCTCAAAGACTGAACGTAATCCCCCACCCCCACCCCTGCAATCAGCCTTTTCTTCTGCCAGGGAGAAAAGCTGTTGCCAAATTACCCTGATTGTCCTGTATAGTGAACAGATAATAATGGGAATGCTTTGAACTCATGAAACACCTTTCATCCACAAAGGGTAAAACACTTCAAAAAGAATAACTTACACATTCGTATAATCACCCAACCCCTTCTTGCTGGGGATGGAGATGGGGGTAGGGTAAAGTTAGCGATTGTGTGTTCTGTGTTCAGAAAAAGAAATTAAAACTTACAAATGTAAAATATTCTTAGACAAAGAAGGCATGAAAATACCAAGGATGACTCAACTAGACTGAAAACTTATTGAACTCAGTGATTGTACAAGTGGTTGAAAATGAATTTAGGGGAACAGGGTGTACCAGGATGGAGGTAAGGCAAGAGATGTGCCTAGGACAACTCTCATTCATTGTTGCACAGTGCCTCATTAAATTATACACTGGCGATGCCTCTTTTGCTTCATCAAAATTCCAGCAGTTTTATTGCTAGAGCAGCAGTTCTACCTGAGCAGCATTGCCACCTAGCCTTAGATATGTTTCGTGTGTGTGTGTGTGTGTGTGTGTGTGTGTGTTGGGGGATGGTTTAGATTTTGTTGGCTCCAGACTGAAAGGCAATATTGACATCTGGTAGTTGTTGGCCAAAAATCCTGAGATCTATGATTTGGACTCAGCTCCATGTGTCTCCAAAGGCAATGCTCTCCATTCTGTGGTAGGGTCTTCCATCTCATCTTAGTAACTCAGAGAATCAATTTCTCTGCATCAGGTCCATTCTGAGACAGAGAAGGCTTATTTTACATCTAACAATGGAGAGGGGAACTTAGTCTCTTTTAATTCCTAGTTCATTGTTCAGAAAACTATGGATTAAATACTGATTATGAATTACTGATTATGATAATCTATGACATACATAATTTTTCCTTGTCTTTTTTAATGGAATGGTAGTGAGCCTTCTTCCCTACTCAGTATGCATACCAATACTCTTTTCCTTCTAATAGAACCTCAATTTAGGTCTCAGCCCTTTTCCATTCAATCCATTTGACTGGAACAATGTTAAACCCAAATTTAACTCCAGGCATGGTTTGTGATTGATTGAATCATGGTAATCGCATCTCTAATACTGATTGATTTGGCAACCCAGGCATGAGTTAATCAGCTAATTTGACCTATTCTTAGTCCAGGTATGGGTACTGGTATTAAATCTGCCCAATCAGTTTGTAAGTTTAATTGTATAGTTGTGGAAGTCTCTCCTTCTCTCCCACTGCTGTGGTTGCTGCTGGCCTCCATCTTGCAAAAAAAAAAAAAAAAAAAGGAATCAGCTAATGTTATTAAATGCAGATCAGAGAGAAGAAGGCACCCTGGGTTTTTATGGTATCACTGAGTCACTGAATCATCAATGTCGAGACTGTTTTGTGAGATAAGTATCCTTACTGTCTTAATCACTTTTAATCTGAGTTTACTGAATGAAAAAATTCATTGAATTTTTCTCTTCTTTATATGGATGCCTGATGCCAATATTATCTGGTTAATCATATCATAGCAGGGATTTGAAATTTAACGATCTTAAAGCATAAATCTATATACACACACAAAGATATTTATGTATAAATTTATATACTATTACATATACAGTTTATATATGTGTAACTACATGACAGTTAATTATGTTTACATATTCATTTTTGCATATGTAGAGCATATGTTATTAACCAATATTTTATGCTTTTAGTTTTTCAGAAGGTAGAAACTATATTTTCATTATTTGCCCTAAAAAACACCCACCATTTTTCTGATGATAAATAATGCATTCTGAAATGCAGTATCTCAATCAGGCGTTCTGACAATTTGATCAGTTTTCAGAAGGCAGTAATATAGAGACAGAATAAATTATAAATTTTGAGATTAAATCTAAATGATGTGCAATTAGAAGACATAAACCACAAATAAAAGAGAAGAAATGTGTTCAAGAGTCAGGGTGATGTTTTAGTGACTTTTGCTGGGCTACAGTCCCCTTATCTGAATAACACAGTCCTGTGAGTTTCCCTCTGGTTATCCCATTTTCCTGTGAAACAACACTTTGCTTATCCCAAAGGAGCATCCAAAAGAGGAGCTAGGGATTTCTAAGGAGAAAAACAAAAATGCCTTTCAATTTTTCCCATAAGGTTTGAGGTAGTAAATTCATGTAAATTTATTTGAAAGATCTTCTTTGATGATTTAGAGCTTTGGTTTTGTAAGCGATAGACAGTATTCTTTTTTTGGAGCGGAGGGGAGACTGATTTTTTTATTTTTCATTTATTCTTTTCTAAGGTTTATTGAAATATAATAGACAATTAGTCACTCATATTTACATTGTACAATTCAGTGAGCATTTTTTAAAATTATAATTGGCATACAATAACATAGTAGTTTCAGTTGTATAGCATAGTGATTAGATATCTATATAACTCACAATATGATCACCCCACTAAATCTAGTACCTCTGCCCCTTTACGTATTTATTACATTATTAACTATTTTTCTTATGCTATACTTTATATATCTCCATGTCTATTTTGAAACTATCAATTTGTACTTCTTAATCCCTTTGCTCTTTTTCTCCATGTCCCCCTCCCATCTAGTAGCCCTCAAAATATTCTATGAGTTTGTTTCTGTTTTGTTGTTGTCGTTTATTTTGTTCTTTAGAGTCCACATGTATGTAAAATCATGCGATATTTGTCGTTCTCTATCTGACTTATTTCATTCAGCTCC
>NW_006436298.1:40312970-40319855 GCF_000325575.1 Pteropus alecto
GTTTCTATGTACCTATCAAACCTCTTAAGTCTCTTGGGCTTATTAATGTGGCTTTCTGTAGTGGATGTCCAGTGGCACCGTCCTGACAATGGTTCAGCTGCAGGCCAAGTTCAGACCCAGCCTGTGCCCCTCCAAGGCCACTTGTTAAGATTCAACAAGCAATCCACAGGTGCTGTGCTTATAGTTGCCTCAAAAGGCCACACCAGAAACCGAGGCCAGCTGCTACCAGTGTGAGTTGACGTTGCTCAGCAAAGAGCACCAGACTCACTGAAGACACAACTGAATGTGTCTTGGGTGGGGCCGTGAGTTGGGGGAAGTGGGGTTTTAGGGAATCCTCTGGGCGGAACGACCTCTTATCTAGTTCTGTGGAGTCTCAGCTATGGTAGTGCTGTGTCTGCACACTGGGAGGGTGAAGGGCTCAACAAAGGAGCAATGGATATTGCTGGCACTTCTGCCCAGGAGAGAGCCTCTTCTCTGGCCCTCACTTCGATAACTCAGTGTCCCCCGTAAGTCCCTGGTCTCCCACCGTGAAGCCGACCTGGCACTGGTGCTCAGAGTGAGCGGGTCCATCCCTGCCAAAGTCTGCTCATGGACATGGCCCCTTTAAGAAGCGTCAGCAGCTGCTGGCTGCCACTGTCATAGTCTCTGCCCTACTTGACCTCTGTGGACCGGGCGTCCTCACGTCTTCGCCCCCTCCTACCTTCTACCACTACAGGTTAATCAATTATTTCTCTTCCTAGTTGTAGTGCTTCTGTTCATCTAGATCTCAGGCAACTTTGTTTGCTGTTTGCTCTGTATTTCTCTCACAACTTTGATTTGGTTGCAAGAGGGATGAACAAAACCTCTGCCATCTACACTATTTTTTCCCCTCTCTCTTATTTTAACTAAGTCTGAACAGAAGTAATATAAGTAAAAAGCTATGAATTAGCTACTCTGGCCAAAAAAGCTCTTTAATATTTGACATAAATTTAATGTTTGTGGAGCCCCTGATGTCCACGCCTGGGAGGTCCAATGTTTGATAAGGGCTGTACTAAGGCAGATTCACATTCAACCCTATAGAATGTAGAAAGTAAGACCCTGGCATCACTTAGAAAGTCCTGAATGAAGCATTTGAAGAGGAGTAGAATGTAATGTCCGTTAAGCAAATGAGATTGCTGCAAGGTGGTTAAGGATGATGCAATACATGTATATAGCATAAGTGGACATGCTTCTAAGCCATGGGATGCATTTAGTTTTTATGCCAATAATGAACTCTAGGAAATAATTTTAAAGTTCTATATTAAAATTACAGAAACTTAAATGACTATCAGCTTCCTCCCTCCACCCTGTATGGTCCAATGCATTATTTTTCATTTGTGCATATATATGAGTGGGTGGTAGAACTAAACTTTGATGCCGCATTTGCCTGTAAGGTAGACAATCACATGAACTTGTAATTGGAGGAAAGGACTAAGCACCTACTCATGAAAGAGTTCATACTGTTTGCTGTTATACTCTAGAAAACCATTACTTTACCAGCTGATTAGTTGTTTTAAGGAAAAAAGAAAATCCAATTTAATGTTATAAAAGAAAGTTGAACAATTGCAGTAATTTTCATTCTATAAAGTTAATGATAAGCATGTCCATCTTGCTTCTAACTAAATTTCATCTATGTAGCTCAATTTTTTATTTCTTAGCAAGGCCAGCTTGGTTTACTTCACAACATGATTAGCAGTGCTTGGAGGTTCTTAGAATTACTCAGTTAACATTCCAGTTGGCATTTATTACTGTTCTTTTTTCAAAAATTTGTGACGTATATCCCATATTTATTTGTGATTGATAAGAAATAAGTATAACTGTTAGGTCTTATGGTAATATGTGCTTATAATTTCATTATTTGAGTTGGAAACAACAATAATTTAGGGGTCAGAATGCTTTGGAATATCAGGAAAACTTTCAAATCTATATTTTTCTTCTCTGTAGAAAAGGATTAAAGATCTCCATTTGATAAAACCAGTTTTACAGTAATGACATAATGTTTTTGAAAGCAATTTTAAAACGTATAATGTGTTATACTGCTGTGAGTTTTTATTAATTTAAATATTTAAGAACTAGTATGGTATATCAACTCAAATACTTTCAGCTGCAAGTAATAGAAATCCCAATTCCAAATGGCTTAAGACAAGGAGATTTATCATCTTAACTAACAGGTTCAGGTCCAGTTAGCTACAGGATTAGCTAACTCAGCAGTTCGATGACATGATCATTGATCCTGGTATTTTCCTTTTATAAAATTCTCCCTGCCTTTAGCTTACTAGTTAGCTCACCTCATGGTCATATGGCTGCTTCTTTTCAGGAGTTTAAGGCTGTCTTAGTGTATTCTGGTTTATATAACAAAATACCATAAACTAGGTGACTTATAAACAACAGTAATTTATTTCTCATAGTTCTGAAGGCTGAAAAGTTTAAAATTAAATCGCTGGCAGTTTTGGTATCTGGTGAGAGCCCTCTTCTGGGTTGCAGACAGTGGACTTCTCATTATATCCTTGCATGGTAGAAGGAGGCAAAGAATCTCTTAGGCTTCCTTTATAAAGACACTAATCTTATTCATGAAGGTTCCACCTTCCAAAGGCTCTACTTTAACACTATCACATTGGGTCTTAGGATTTGAACGGGGGTAGCGGGGGGTGGGGGTGGGGTGGGTAGAGTAGGGGACAGATATTTATTCCATAGCAAATGCCTTATTCATCAGTGTCTTTGTGTGTCTTTTTAAGATCTATGAAGCCATTCCCTGAAATCTTAATCTCCTCGACAGAATTTTCTTTGTCTTTTCCTTCTTAAGCCATCCGTTGCCAAGAAACATTGGATTGAAATGGTTGTTTTATACGAATCAGTTTCTCCTTTTCTCCATAAGTGAAGATGAGGGGAACAGACTTTTCTGAGTCATGAGACTGTGCATAGCAGTGCTGAGACTTAGATTGGGGCAGGGAAGAAGTGGGTACTGACTCTTGTGTAGCAACCGACCAACAGTTGCTGCTAAAAATGGGCTCAGATTTGATCAGTTCTGTATATGTTAGGACATTTTATGTTTAAAGTGAAACAAAACCTAACCAAAATTGGCTAAATAATAAACAAAATAATTTTATTGACTCAATAACTGAAACGTCCAGATTTACACTGGCATCAGGCATAATTATAGGCAGAGGCTCAGTATATTATGGTTTCCACCCCATTTCTCTATGACTTTCTGGGCTCTCTTCTGTTCTGTAGGTCAGCTGCATCTTTGTCTTCAGGCTGTCTTCTTGGTAGCAACATTCACTGCTGCAGTCCCAATTTTATATTCTTACACCATGCTATTTAGCAGAAGAGAGAGCTTTCATCTGGTCATTGTAGAAGAAAGGAGTTTAGATCCCAGAAATTCTAGCAAATGTATCATTATGGCTCACTGTCTCTAATTGGTGTTTGCACCCCTTCTTAGACCAATAGCTGTGACTAAGTGATGGAATGTGCTGATTGGCCTAAGTCATCAAGCGTTCATCCCTGAAGTTCAAGGCACTGTCTGTCACATTTAGACCTCAGGACAGAGAATAGGATTGGATGGTTTCTCAATGAAAAGAAGAGAGAGATAGATGACAAGGAGGCAGCCCTCAAATGTTCAATATGTAGTTAAATTACAGATGGGGAAATTGAGATACACAGACATCAAATGGCCTGCTCACTGATTACAGACAATACCAGAATGCAGAACTTCTAACTTCCAAGGACATGTTCCTTCCGCTATACCAAAGTTTCTCCCTTTAGTCTTCAGTATTATCTCTTCTTATAGTTTATTAATTTATTACAGGTTTTATTAACATTTCCGTTGGACTATTTCCCATATTTGAACATTACATATATTTTCCCAGAGTGAGTTTGGTTATTATAAGTTGTGTTTTCCAGATATAAACATTATTTCAAATCTGCCTTGTGCAGAATATGCTTTGTGGCATTCACTCAATTTGTTGTATTTTAGGAAATGTAATAAATTTTAATCCTTAATAAGCTGGGAGAAAGTGATAATTTAACTCTTCTTATTGTAATAAATCATTCCAATACTCCTGAGTATTGTGGATTAGGGAACATATATATTATTATCTTATATTCATAAATGCCTTTATGAATTAAACTAAAGTTAATACTTTCAAATTAATTCCATTATATTGGTTTATAAAAATATTATAATTTACAATCTGTTTGACATTTATTCTACATTGTAGCTATAAGGTATATTCTATCACTTGACAGCTTGATTTGCAGAGGAAGACATTAAATGTGAAGAAAATCTCTCTTGGTTTCTTGCTTTAGTATTAACTATTTACTTAGAAAACCATGGGTAAATAGCTAACTAGGATTTGTTTCGAGCAGCAGTTCTGGCGTTTAAAATAAAGTGCTGCAGTTGAGATTAGGAGAAAATCCAGCAAACTGGACAGTGTGTTGCTTTTCACAGTAGCGAGGAAAGTGTGACTTTATTATTTAATAACAGTGAGAAATAGCAGCTGCATTTCTGACTTAGGATTTTTGGAATGGACTAGATACAGTGAAAAGCCTGTGCATCTTTGTCAGGAGAACCTCGATTTTGGTCAGTGTTATAACAGCGTATTTTGAGGCCATACACAAGTAGCTCATATGTCAAATGAGATGGTGAAAAGGGACTACTGGTTGTCAAATAGTTTGCATAACATAAACTTTTAAGCAAACAAAATCTTACAAGGAAGCCATTGCATAAACAGAAAAAAGCAGGAGTTCCAGCTGAATTAGTGGAAGGTTCAAACTCAGCCAGCACTCTTTCACTCTTGTGCCTTCCTCCTCTTCCTCCCTCTGCCACTGAAGAGCTTTGGCAGAACCCCAGGACATCACAAAAGGCGTTCTGAAAAACCACTGAAATAGATGATTTATTTAAGAAATATCCAGTAGCATCCACTATGTGTTACTTACTAGGGACTCAATAATGGGAGAATAAAGCAAAAACAGTCATTGCTGTCTTGGAGCCTATATTCTGGCAGGAAGAGAGAAAAAGGCAAGTAAATAAAGAAATAAGATAGTTCAGAAGAGTGATGAATAATGTGAAGAACATAACTAGGGTGCTGTGTTAGCACTTGGTGGACCCGTGGATATCTCTATTCAGTGAGGGTAGATAAGTAGGTGTCACTGAGGAGGTGACTTTTAATCTGAGTGCTGAAAGACCTGGAGGGAGGAGCATCCTTGACTTGTTCTAGAAATAGAAAGAAGGCCAACGTGGCTGGTAAATGAGTGAGAGGGAAGGTGGTAGAGCTAAGATTAGAGAGAAGATACGCAGGGCCCATGTCAGCTTTACGTTTTATGCCATGTTTAAGTTTGGACTCTATTATAAAACATATGGGATGATACTTGATCATTTCAAGTAGGGAATGATAAGATCCGATATGCATTCAAATGGTTTCTCTAGCTGCTAGTGGAAGATGGAAACAGGAGATCAGTTGGGAGGTGTTTTCAAGGGTAGAGTGAGATGACGATGACGATAGCGTAGATGCAAAGAAGTAGGGGGAAAATATGTTTTGTGGATAAATTCAATAAGACTTGCTGATGGAGTAAATATATGATGAGGGAAACGGAATGGTCAAGGATAAATCCTAGTTTAATATTTTAGCCACTGGATAAATGGGGCGATTTTACTATAATGACTGAGGGTGGGAGAGAAAAAGGCTAGGGTGGTAGAAAAAGAGAGTTTTGTAAGATATATGAAGTTCAAGTTGCCTTTGAAACATCTAAGTGAAGATATCAAGTGGGCAATTTTATATATAAATCAGGGTAAAGATCAGGTAGATATAAATTTGGGAATCATTGACATACAGATGATATTTAAAAGAACAGAATGCAATGAGATCACCTAGGGGGAGAGAGTGAAGGTGGAGGAGAGGACAAAAGACAGACCAGGCACTGTAACATTTAGACCTTTCTAGGAAACACTCTCACGTCTCTCTTAGTTTTAAAAGGACTAATTATATTGTAATTAATATATGATCTTCTTGACTGTATTTGTCAGGCTCTTTCCAACCTGCAAGTTTCTGTTATAGCCTCAGACCTTGTTTCTTTGTCCCTTAGTTCTTTCTCTCTTCCCTTGTAATTGGGAATGCAAAAAAGGTGCTGCTTAGCATGACAGCATAGATCTGTTTGTCATGCATGCTGCGATACTTAGATGGAACCTCTTCCTTTTAGGGTTGTATGGACTAGTGGCACTTAGTTATGGGACAAAATAGCTTCTAGCTGCCAGCTGTCAAGGGTTTTCAAGACTCTTGGACTTGGAGGCCCTAGAAAACTCATCAGCATCCAACACACTGCTTGAATACAAGCTGAGCTTGAAAGGCAGACTAAATTATATATGTCATACAGATTTGGTTTATGAAACAAGGGATAGTTACTTCTGAAGGGTCAGTCCTCAGAATTATGCTTCTGTTTTCTGTGCCAATGGATAGGTCCGTAGATATTTTATCCTCTCTCGGCGGAGCAAGCAACTCAGTGGGCAGAAAGGAATTTTGGGAACTCTGGATGCTAAGTTGGGTGGGCTAATCCATAACCTGCGGTAGGCTGGGTGATATGTTGTCTAGAAGACCTATTATTCTGTGAAGATTCTTCTTGGCTTCTGTCTGGTTCAGGTAAAAGCTGCATTCTCAGCATAAACCATTGTAAATAGAAATTGTCTGAGCTGGAACTTGCCAAAATCTAAAGATTGTGGATATGGTAAGGATTCTCAAGATGTTAAAACTGTTCAGGATTTTAGAGAATGTCTAACCTGCCATTTTATAGATAGCACATATATCCAACACCCTTTTGGAAATCTAAAGGTGTTTCAGAATTAAAATTAACATGACTAAAACTGAATTTGTAATT
>NW_006436298.1:40319886-40342073 GCF_000325575.1 Pteropus alecto
CTTCAGAGTTCTCTATCTTAATAAATGGTACCGTGCTATTCACTAAATTGCTTAGGCCAACATCATACTAGTTTTCTTTTTCTCTTCTCTATATCTCACAGCAGATTTAATCAATCATTTAGCAACTCCTGAGGATCCTAACTTTAAGATATACACTAAACCTGATAATATCTCCTCTCTTCCATGGTTATCACTCACATCTAATCCACCATCATGTTTCCCCCCATACTAGGCATCTATTGTGTACTGTATTGGTTAGCTATGACCATAGTAATGCTAAGCAATATATACCATTCTCAAAACTCAGTGTCTTACAACAGCAAAGATGCCTACAGGTAGGCAGTTCAGCATGTAGAACTTACCTTTTCTAATAGACAATTGACAGTCACACCACCCATTGTTTTTCGTTTTTTGGCAATGGTACCCTGATCTCCTAAGTTGTTATACTTATCAACTTCTCAGACCTGTGCTTTGCTTGGTTTGACAATATTTCCTGGCCCTTTGGCTGTGGGGATTAGTTCATGGACAGCCATGCATGCTATATAATGAATATATGACATAGTGGAAGAGGTGTCTCCTCTTTCTCCTGACAGAGTGGGGTAATATGGTATATATTCTGGGAGGTGGGTCCATTTGCTGCTAAGTGCGGGGTGAGCCTGGAGCTGTGGGGAGACCCCTCACAAAGTCTCAAGGTGAAGCTACAGACTGGAAGGCAGAGGGGAGAGACAGAGAAAGAACAGTTTCTTGATGACATCATTTGTTCAAAGCTTGCCCCAAACCAACATTAGTACTTCTGGAGTTTTGGTTACATGAGCTATAAATTTATGTATTATTTAAGCCAGTTTACACTGGGTTTTCTCTCCCTTGAAACAAAACCATTCTGACTGATAGAAGACCTTAGATCACAGCTCCACTCACACTTGAGGGAATGCCCTCACTGCCCTGCAGATAAAGACACTTAAGAGCAGAAGGGAAACAAATCTTCATTAAGTGCCCAGTGCTATGAGGATCTTTCCATATGTCACCTCATTTAATTCCGAGGCAGTCCTTGGAGGTAAGAGGTATGCTGCCTAGATTTAAAGAAGTGGCAATTGAGGTTCAGGGACACCAGGGGACTTCTTAAACTTGACTTTTTTATTCTGCTTCAGTACTGTGTGAGGTGACAGAGGAAGCTGCATGTAGGAACCATGCTGCATTTTATAATGCCTGCATTTCTAGCCTTTGACTAATCATGCCTCATGTTATCTTAATTCTTGTCCCTATATTTCTCATTGATTTCTCACTTTAATACAACTAAGTTTAAATTTATTTGTTGCCATATTATTAAGGGGCCTTGTGGCCATTCTGACAGGAATGCAGACATACTGCTGGATACTTAATGTTCTAAGCATAAAGGTATCTGTATTCTGGGGAAGTTGGAGGTAGAGCATATACTAACAGCTCTAATCAATAAGACATTTGCCCAAATGAGCAGATTGATTCTATTTACACTCACAGCAATGGGCTCTCTGCACTCCTCCTCACAGCACAGCCTATTCAGGGCATTGACAGAGACAAGACTGCCAAGGATGAATGAGAACGGAAACCGCATTTAGTAGTGGTCGGCTGCATCTGAATATTTAGCTTTTTGTAATTAAATGAGTTAGGCAAAACAGTTGGATTTTCAGAGTCAATACAACTTTACTCTCCTTAAAGAGCATTTCTTACCAATAGAATATTTTCCTGTTAACCACAATATTCTGGAAAGAGGTATTTAAAGGATTGATTCTCTCAAGGGAGAGGAGGCTGAGATAGCTGATTTTGTCTGTGGAGGTGACACTCACTGAAGCAAGCTCAGGTATTTCATGGTTCTGGATCAGAAGTTCTAGATCTGACTCTTCACTGTCTAGGTAACTTTGACACATCATTCCTCTTCATGACAGATAAGCATGCTTCCAGGATTTCGATGGTGAAATCAATCTGTAGGTTCCTAATGACTTTAAAAAAAATATAATTGTTTTTTTTTATTGTATTTTGCAGTTTACAAATGATAGTCTCAAGCCCAGCACTTTTTTTATAGTGTTATTCTTTCAAAAATTTATAATTTATCTCAATAGCTACCATTTTCCCTAAAAGCATATGCAATATGATCCACATTTGGTAAATGTAGCCCCTCAAAAATCCCAGATTTCCATTTGACTGTCCCCAACTCTGTTTATGTTGGAATTATCCCTTGATCCCATCATACCTGAAGGGTATTTAGGCCAGAAATGCCAAGCAAGCTTCATGTCATATGCCAAATGTGAATAAATGAGAGTGGCTGCTGGAGTCCTAGGTTGAGGGTTGTAAGCTGGGCCATGTCTGGATTCAATTGGAAATAGTTCTGTGATCAATTAGTACTGCCTGCCTTGGATGCCACATAGAGAGGGTGCTGGTATCATCCTTAACAAGTGGCTAAAAGCAGTATTAGAAACATTTGTATTTGTCAGTCACACAAGGACTCAGAAAGGGACATGGTAGTATCCTAACTCAGAGAGTTCTTTGCTTCCCAAGCTGCATCTGTCACATTGGCAAGATAGCTGAGAAGGCATTCTGAAGGCCAGGAATCTGGGAGTAGCTTCAGGATCCCTGAGGGAACAGTGTAAGCCTCAAGCTAAATAAAGCTGGGAAGAGCAGCCTAGGCATGGCCTGGGGCAGGGTCCCACAGGGTGTACACATTAAAGGCCATGCTGTCGTTACAGCCTTAGTCTCTGGAGTTAGTCTCATCTAGGTGAAGCTGTCTGTTCGCTTGTCCTCAGAGAGTTAAATGCAACTTGGGCTATACTAGATATAGCCATTTTCACATGAACTTTACCACGTAAAATAATCTGTGGTTAAGCTTATCAAGATTCATTTTAGCCTAGATCATAAACTAGCGATACTCTATAACCATTATTACTGCTTTTACTAGGGGTATTTCTTTTTTTTTTTTGAGTGCCAACTCATCTTGAATACTTGAACCACTTGTTTTCAGATCAGCTCTTGCTCAGCTTCCAGTTAAGTCATTTAATATAATGGATCACAGTCCTAGAACAATTGTGCTGTGCCAAATTAGGTCCTCCAAATTGGTCTATTTATTAGAAATTCAATCTTACTCATGTCTCACGTATTTCATAAAATATTCTGTCATCTCTTGTCTATATCCATTACTCTTTCTCGGAATTTCAGCAACATATACCAGATTGTTTAGTGTTGTATCATATTTACCCTCTATTTTTATTTCAGCATTTTAAGTGGTTCCCAGTAAGAGAGAGATGAAGCTTGGGTTTTATGTACTTCCTTATACTCTTACAACAATTACCACAATGCCTGGTGTAGCCAGACATATAAAATATTAATATAATGATAATAAATTTTTGTTTTTATGAAACAGTGACTTCTTTTGCTAGTCTAGTGAGAAGAGACAGATAGATCTGGTAAGGGAGAATTAAGTATCAGATTCTTTCATTTCATTACATTTGAGGAAAACACCTATTTTCCCAGTATGTAAGTTTATCAAATGCTGCCTTGTTCCACTGAAACTTTAAGATTATGTGGGCTTAGTTTCTTCAAAGATGGTCAAGTTAGCCAGAGGAAGGATTTAGAACTCGGTGGAGAGGATGAACCTATTAACTACAACTTCACGGGAAAGTTTTATCTTTTTCGTGTATTTAAGTCATTTTAACCTAGGATGTAAAGAGTATCTTTAAAAGAATCTTTTTGGAATATATAATGCAACTCACCTTAGAAAAATCTACTTTAAGTACAAAGTACAAATGACATCTTCATGTTGGAATTACAAAAACTTTCTGATTTCTCTAAAAAGTTCCAATCAAATTTATAGAAGTAGCTTCTCACTTTAGAGGGCATATTTTATGCTACATATATACAGTAGCCTTCTTATGAGTAAAATCTGAGATGTATGTAATAACTTATTTTAGGTAAATAAAAAAGCAAGAACTAATCTTAAAGAGAAACACTCCAGTATGTTCATGTAACGTAGAAGGAATTGCCAAGTGTAGTCCCATAATCTTTTAAAAGCAAGAATTGTTATTATTTCTCCACAACCAATCACCCTCTTCTAAATTTGATATATGGAAAAGAGATAATTTTCTTTATGGTTTGAATTAGGCAAATAATTTGTAATGCATTGCATCTGGCCCTCTCAATAAGAATGGACTAAAAAATATTTTGAATTCCATTGTAAATTAAACTAAAAATTCTGTTATTCCAGATGCCTGTCTTCTGACTGGGGATTGTTTCCTGGGAAAGAATATGTCAATTTTTAGGTTCTTGATGTTGTTGTTGGTATTTTCCTTACATATAGAATAAAAATGTAGAGTCTCATAAGCAGGGTGTTTTGTGGCCATAAGGAAAAGACTGAAAATAATTGATCCAGGTACCTGAACTTACACCAAAGATTCATTGCTTTGGTTATAAAAGCTTTTTTAATTTTTATTATTTTTTATTTTGGAATCTCTCATTAAAACGCAAATACTCAAGGAGAGTTAAAATAATAAGCACAAACTAATGGTGAGGAGTGGGAGCTTGATTATTTGACCCTTCATTAAGTTTAAACTTCCAAGGAGAATAGGTGATAAGAAGGAGATCTAAGCTATGGAAAGAGATTTGGACATAACCAGGAATAGCCAGATAAGAGGAGGGTTTCCTAAACTTGCCTGGTTGTTAGAACCACCTGGGGAGACTTGGTTGGAATAATTACCTTGTTCTTTGTCATCATTCAGAAAAGCAACACAACATTCTGCTAAATTTTTTTAAACTATGGAGAAACTTCAGGGCCATCATTAAATCTACAAAGAAAACCTAGACCAAGCAGTATATTACGTTGATAAGGAATGAATAACTTTTTATTCTCATTCTTGGGTCTGTGCCTTTAAAATGTAAGTTACAAGTATTTTTTCATTCTAAAAACTGAGGTGTATTATAATCTATAATATGTCAAAGATGGGATTAAACAGTTATAGTTCTTTGTGGGCCTTTGAAGAAATGTAATCATGGTTTTTAGGTAATCACTGAATGAAATTTAGAATTTAAACATGTATGGCTAGAAAGTATTGCTTTTAATAAAACAAGATGGCTGTATTACCTTAAGACAAGTAACTATTTTTTCTTAGAATACATTTTTTAGTTAGAAAATGGTATATTGGTTTAGATAATTAAATAAGCAATTATTTTCTTTTTTTGTGTTTCTGACTGGCAAATACATGCTATATATGTTCATCTTGATATCTTTTTAACACTAGTAGATAATTTTCTTAGTGACTTATATAATTGATTGTCGTATAATAATTTTTACATGGGAGAACTTGTAAACAACGAAAGGCTTTTTTGCCTTAAAAACTGGAAAATCCCTTGCCACCCAGGTCTGTGTTACATTTGGTGTACTATTCAGTGATATAAAGATTAACTAGAAGGAGAATTACAGAATTGAATAGTTAGTGTTATTTATGTAACAATTTATAACAGTCTAGTAATAAGTCTCAACGTCTTGGGCTTCTTTGCATAAGAGAAGTCTTCCAGATCAGAGCTGTGACCTTTTCCTCCACTGTGTAAAATATGGGTTTCCTAAAACATCACTTCTTGAATTATTTACTCTTTCTTTATGTCCCACATGATCATTGCAACTCTGACAGTCACCAGGGACAAGGACCTGATTTGAAGCCAGTTTCTCAGCAGTGAACCAACTAAACAAATGGGTAATAACTGGAAAGCCAATTTTCTTTTTTGGTGATTTGAAGGCACAGGAGAATTGTTTTAGTGTATTCTAGGAAGCCAACTTCTAGTGAAGCAGTAGTTGATAGAACACCGTGGTATGAGATAATCTGTGATCACATGACCATCTTTTAAAGCAAAAAACTGCAAATAGAATGAGGTATTAAATGCCTGTGTAACATAACTGGCTTTACATGTGTCTATTGTGGAATGCAACAGTTTTATATTTTGAAAGGGAAGAAGTTTACATTTCCTGTATTTGTCATTTGGAGATTGCTTTCAACTCTCAGGAAATTATACTGCTCTCATAAGGACACTAAATACATGAAGAAAAAACATGTAACATGTATTATTCCCTCCTTTTTACAGAGAGAAACAAAGGATTATAAAATGTTAAGTGACTTACTCGAAGTCATGCCATTAGAAAGTATTCAAAAGTAGAAAATGAAATATGATGCTAAATTAGAACCCCAAAATCTGAGACCTGAATCTTCTCATTCAAAGTCTGCCATATCCCTCTTGGATCTTATGAATATCATCACTTAATCTGTCCTCAAGCCAAAAGGTTAACTATTTTCAAGTGGGGGAAAATTGATTACCTAACCTCTTGAGCAAGGCAATGTGATTAAAAACTAGGTAAGAGTGAGATGGGGAATAGGGAGGGACATAGGATGGAAAGAAAAAAAAAAAAAAAACGATTTTGAGCTCACATATTAAGGGCTAATGTGAGAGATTCAGATTACTAAGATTTCCCAAAGTATAGAGAAAATACCCTTACTTATTTTCATTAAGGCTTAACCATAGAGCTAGAGTCCATAGAGCAGGAGAAACAGGATACAAGGTAGAAGAAGTCTCTTTCCACTCTCACAAGACTATAAGAGGGAAAGTTTAGCATACCTCATAATAGGTAAGTGAGGTGAATTTGGAGAGGCAGTCTCCCAGGCTTTTCTCAGTTTGTGTGGTGTGATGCAACTCAGAAGTTCTTACTCAGGAATGCAGCTGACTTGAAAGCAAAAGACTCTCATGGAGACTGCTTCCATTTGAGGCAATGTGACCACATAGTCAACGTTAAGAGTAGAACATTTCAGTTGGAAGACTAAATGGAGATGGGTCAAAGATTTGGTATGTGTGCATATGAGAGCCAAGGTTAGATCCCGTTTACAGAAGCCAGCTACCAGGTCCTAACCAAGCCAAGAGAAGGAGGGAATACCACTAACTAGCATTGCCCTAGAGTTGAGAGGAATCAAATGTTCTGGGCCAAGTCCAGAACATTTAAAAATAGATTGAACAGTGTTATTTTCAAGGCTTTTTAAAAGAATGGCCCCAACTGTACTTTAAATTGAATAGATCCGTGAACTAAATTTTCCCTCTGACTAGCCAGTAGGAGCTCAGTAAGAAAAATAGATTATTGACAAATTAAGAGACCTTTATAAAATGTGAGTGAATTTTGGACCCAACTATACATACATACATACATACATCCCATTGAATACTTATCATTATATACATACATATTCATTCAAAATAACTTTTCCCAGATCATTAATTTTAGACTTTTATTGGACGAACAGCTCAAGCCTAGAAATGTTTAGAATTACTATGACTTTTATTTACCAGTATTCATGAATAACTGGGTTAAAAAATCATAAAATCTCAGAAAAAGTGCTTGCTTTAATAGTCACTTAAATGGGGAGTATTACCATAAAGAAAATAAAGGAAATGAAAATTTTAGCTTGAGGCACTTGAGGCAAGAATAGTTAGAGGCCATTTACCTAGGAGATTCCACTTCCTCACCAAATGTGAATTGAGGAGAGGGGAGTGAACGTTCTCTCACCATTACTTTTGGACACTATATAAGCAGTCAGCATTTCTAAAGGTTCCATAGTTATACAGACTTAAAGAGAATCATTCCGGTACTCAGGATATTTGAATTTATGCAGCTTTTAATCCAGAGTCAAGGGCACTGATAATTCAACCCAACTATTTCATGACGTCTCTGGGTCAGAAGTTTGATTATGCTATTATTTTCCCAGAGACTGTAAGTTCTGTGAATTGCCTATTTTTTCCTCACGTTTGGAAGATTCTCATTGTTACTATGTTAAATCTTTAATTGCCCACAGCTGGAAGTTTCCTTCGGTAATTATGAGATTCTTTTTTGCATTTATATTGTTGATCATCCGGTGTGAAATTCTGTAACAGCCCTCATTTAACTCTTCCAGAGTGCTTGAAAAATTACTCCTTTGGAGACAGGAACAAGATCATATCAGATACTTTTTCTCCTTTTGGCATTAGAGTAGGTTCTTATTATTAAAAGCAAGCATGATTAAAATATTTAAAAAACCATTCTCACTTGTTTTGGGATTATGATTCCTTCCAGATTCAAGCTTGAGAGCTTGATCTTAGTCTGAAATTTTTTTCTTCTACTTTTATGAAAAGTTGCTTCATCCATTTTTAATTTTTAGCATCAAAAAGTGTTTTACGTGTGCTGGATAGTTTCCAATCTCTTCTCATTTAAAAAGAGATAAGGTAGCTAGTTTTCTTTCAAGACAGATTTATGAAATTATTATTACTCCTCTATTGTTATTTCATCCATTTTGAAATAAATTCTTTAAAATCATTTTCTGAATTTGCCTTTGGCTTAGTTTAATGTAAAGCTTTTAGCTTCAGTGAGAGCCATTGAATTGAAAATGACAGTCCTCTATAGCGATTTACTCACCACCACCACTTGGAATCAATATCCTTTGGGTTGAGAGGCATGAATGTAATTTAAATTATCAAAGTACTCAACAAATATAAATTTCCTTTTCCAAAAAGAGAAGTGAGATTTCCCTTTAGAGTATGAGACCTTAGCTCAGGAGTTAATACATACATTTTACATTTTAACTTTTCCACTTTCAACTTTTTGATGGTTTCTTATCTGCGTGATTGAAAATAATTTCAGTAAGTGCTAAATCTAATCGTTTCATATCCATACAGACTCTCTGGGGGTTTTCTTGCATATTCCGTTGTGTAATGTGTTCCCCAAATTCTCTCCCTCTGTACAAAGAACACTTCCCTCAAGACCCGTGTGCTGCTGGCTGGTTCACTGTACTCACGTCAGGTTTATTATGTAGCTGTGTGAAATCAAGTGTTCATTTACCAGACAGCCTCTGCCCAGGAAGGACTTGCAGAGCGAAGCATAACTGCAGGGAATCAAGAAAGATTAATGTATGCCTTTAACACAGGCACCAGAAGAGTCTCTTGGCTTCCCTTTGTGAGAGATCTCACCCATGTAGAGTATTTTGTAGTAATAGTAATGGCTAATATTTATTGAGAAATTAACCCTCTGACTTCTTCACATGGTCATTCTACTTCATTTTCATCATATCGTTGTGTAGTAGGTGCTATTATTTACAGTTGTGAGAACAGGAACATCAAATCATAGTTAATACTTTCCCCGAGTTCCTACAGCAAGCACATGGTGAATAGGCAGTATGTGAATCCAAGCATTCTAACTCCAGAGCTTTAGCGCATAACTTCTTTGTTGTACTTGATTTAGATCAAGTTAGACTCACGTTTTTATGGTTTAAAGTGCTAGATGGTGGCAGTGTGTATCAGGTCTTAAAATTAGTATTGCTTGCAATGCAGATTCGATTTAATCCAACCGGTATGTCTTTAATTCTCTTGCACTTAATTCCTTATGACATGTCTCTTTTTCAAGCTTTATTGAATACACGTAGTCAGATTGTGACTACTGTGGGGATCAGAGTTCCAGTAACATCTCTAGGTCCTTGACACTGATGAAGAAATGAATTTCAACTCAGTGAATTATGAGAAATATTAGTTTATTAAAGGCATGTTATGAGATAGAAGACGGATCAAGCCTAAAACTGGCTAATCACTTGGAACCTAGATTATGTACCCTGGGGCCAGAGGGTGGGGCCACGGGTTACAGCCAGGGAAAATAGCTGTAACCCCAGGGGAGGGAGAGGTCTGTGTTATATTAGGACTGTGATGGGTGGTTACTAAGTCATTCTTAGGTACTTGGCAAGTAAGGTCATTTTGATTGACACCTGGCTGCTATATTTGCTCAGTGCACATGCGCTTACCCAGAATGCCGTCTGGTATAATTAGATTCATGAATTTCTAGACATAAACATAGTATTATAATGAGGCTTAAATTACAGGTGGGTTAGGCTATATCTTCTGCGCAGACATCTGTACCAGGATTAGACCAGCTAAGATTATGATACTCTTGTCCTTTGTATCTGGGGTCTCAGGAGGAATTCTCTAACTACCAGTAGGGTGTCCTTTGGGCAGTCTCTAGGCTGGGCCTCCATTCCTTTGTTCTCATCACTCATATCTGACTAGCTACCTAACAATATTACTTGTCTCAGATCACAGAAGTCACTCAGAATAAGGACCTTGTTTCTCTCATTCATTTATTCATCTGTTTATCTACCAAATACTTATTGAACTGACACTGAATCCAAGGCCTTAGTATATCCTTTATCTACTTTATTATATCTGATTTCACAAAACAATTGGAGTTAAGGAACTTGTGAGGAGAGGAGGAAAACACCAGAGACAGTGACTACTGTGAGGAGAAGAGGAGAAAGAAGGAAGACATCAGAGGACCCCTGGAGGTGGCAAGGTGGGAGCAACAGGATGACCACAGCAAGCAGGAACTGGCCAGGGGGTGATGGGCATGTACGTCCTCATCTATTTAAGTGATAAGACATATTCCTACTCTTGGGACTAACAACAGAGTGATTATACTTTTCATCTCTCACTGCCTCTAGTCTAGTAACTTGCATATTATGGGCACTTAATTAACATTCACTTCAGGGATAAATGAATCATGTAGATACACACTGGGAATATATACATGAGAATATAAATTAATCAAATAAACTGAAAATGAATTCTGGCTAATACATAAGATGGAGTTTCTGGGTACAATAAATGAATCTTCTTCAGGGTCTGGGTAGCTCCAATATGAGGCCAATGAGTCATTAATTTGAGCCTTCTCTTCTCCTTGGAAACAATACTGTGCAGAAGAGTTGTTTGAGCCTGAATATCTGATTGGCTGCATTCCCTGACTCATCTTGATAGGTTTAACACCTGAACCATTCAAGATACTGAGACACTGATTATATCTGAGCTATTACCTTTTAGATTTGAGAGTTTCTTATAAATTATTCTTGAACGTGTTTTGTTGTTTCCTTCCCTTGGTGGCCCAGAGGAGATCCGCCGAAGCATAAAATATGTTTTACTTAATAACCTAAAAAAAATGTTTTGTCCAATGGCCTAACAATAATTTTCCCTTTAAAAGAGACTTAAAGGAATAATTATGTTGTTGGGCAGATAGAGGGGACATTAATTTAATGTATTTTTAAAGGTACCTAATGACTTTCAGTTTATCCATGAAATGCGATACTGTTATATATTTGGAAATTTTAAAGCATGTGTATGAAGTTAAATGTTTAAGTTCTCCATCTCCTGAGCTGTTCAGGCCATAGAATGATTCTGAAAAGCAGCTGGAGGGCAGTTTTTCAGTTGGCTCAGGAGCTTGACATCAGGCACAGGTGTGACACATGAACTGCTTTATCCCTGCCCAACTATGACCTTATGAAGCATCATCTCCCTTCTTCAGTGTGTTAGGTGGGGTTGGACCCTTGCCATGGGTCACCCAAGAGAGGAGACAAGCCTTGTATTATGATTTCAGAGTTGTCTGTGGGTAATATAAGATGTATACAGTAAATATTTTAAAACACTGCAAAGAAATCTCTCCAGTCATAACAAGGGCTAACCATCAGGGGAAAGAATTGTGGCAGATGCCCTCCAAGTTACCTTCCTGAGCAGATTTGTGAACTCATGCTGCTGTTTGATGTGGCTTCCAGCAGACCTTTCATTAAATCCATGCCTTGAGCTGACCCACAGCACTGTGTCTCTGCTCCAGTGCCCTTCTCCACATAGGCAAATGGCCAGGACCACAGAAGGTTGTGTGATGAGCTGGATGCCTCTGGGGGAGAGAGTGGGGGCAAGAAATGCCCTGCTCCTGTCTCCATAGGACCTGGCAGATAGGGCAGTACCCTGCCTGTGAGAGTCATTAGTGTGACCAGATGTGCCCTCAGAGAGTCTGGGCCTCTCAAAACCACACAGAAATAGCAACCAGCAATGAAAGCTGATTATGTCTCAAACATTTAAGTGTCTCCAAATGGAAACAAGTAGAAAATGGATGAACTGTGGTAGCCTCTGCTATAGTCTTTTGCCCGTCATTGAGTTTGCTCAGCCTCCTTGAGAGCTGCAGAGCAAGATGGAGTTTTATGACTGCATTTACTCAACCTTTGCTGCTCAAAGTTACATGAGGAGCATGTGGTGCATGCAGAACCAAAATTTAAGTAATGGTTGATTAGAGGAAAAATGATCCTTGACCATTAAGGAATTACTCCCATGTAAAATGAATCCTTTTGTTTGTAAAAAGAGGGAATTTCTGATTGTGTAATGCTAGAGGCATTTGAAAAGCTGTTACTAATCCACAGAACACACCTTTAGGGTTTATAGGCAGCAAACATTTTACTTTTAAAAGTAACAACGTCTTACTTTTATATATTTTAGGGAAATGACTTTTATAAAAATACAGTGAACACTTTCGCAAGATGATAATGTCGCTTCCTGGTTATTTCATTCAGCATCTGCGTCCACCACTCAAATGAGAATTGGTTGCTACTAGGAGGATTATTTGAGATCTTTTGGACTGAGCACCAGGCCCTATGCAATATACAATAACAGGGCTTTGCCCTTTTGGAGCTTGCTTGAGAAAAGGCAGACCAAATTAAGAGAGGAATTAAACAAAACTAGGAGATAAAGCTAATTCATTAGCATTTCTCTCCCCCAAATCCCCTCTTTAAAATACTCCTGTCACCCGGTGAAAGGGGGCATATATGACGTTTATTCTTCCCTTGTCTGTAGTGGCATGGCCTTCCGGGGTTAAGCACTCCCCCCACCATTTGTGCATTGTCCTAAATTTTTCTAAAGGAAAAAAACATTCACAGATAGTACACTAACACACAAATTTTGCAAGCGTGTTTTTGGTTCTAAGAGTTAGGGTAAAAGCAGCCAAACTTTTTACCTGCCCCTGTCTTGGACTAACCCAAATCAGCAAGTCAGGTGATCCAAAGGCCTTCAGTTTTATAACTTGTTAATTGAAGAGAGTTATATTTAAAGACTACTAACACTACTGCCCAATTCAGCTCTAAAACTCTGATTTTCAGAGGCTTTCCCCTTCTAGCCTGAACCAGTCATTTCCCGCTCTGCATTTTTACTTTCTTGAAATTTTTTTTTCAATTATAGTTCACATGTAATATTACGTTTGTTTCAGGTGTACAACATAGTGATTAGACATTTATTTAATTTATGAAGTGATCATCCGATAAGTCTAGTACCCATCTGATCCCTACATGGGGATGTGAAGTACAGCATAGGGAATATAGTCGATAATATCGTAATAACTCTCTTTAAATGCTTTGTAGTCTACAAAAGCAACATCAGCCTCACCTGAGAATTGGTCAGAAATCTAAATTCTTGGGCCCCACGCCAAACCTACTGACTCGGAAACCTCGGGTTGGGCCCAGTGAGCTCTGATGATTCTGATGTACACTAAATTTTGAGAACTAGTGATATAAGGCTTCAATTGTTTGCATGTTTTTAAAGCATATTTTGGGCAGTAGTGAGATAGAATACAATTTATATTTCCTAAGGTTCAGAAAATGAGTGCTGAAAAAAGTCTTAATTTTTTTAAGTGTGTATGCATGATACTGAATAGACTAGTATCCTATGAAACACATCTAAATTCTAACAGCGATTTTTACCAAGAGCGACATAAATACCTGTGGTGAGAGAAGTAAAATAGTTCGTCTTTCTCACAGGCTAGTATTCCTCTCATTACTTCTCTCTTAATTGACCTCTACCATATGCACAAAATGTTCTCTCATCTTGCATTTTGCTGTCTATGACTTATTCTTTTAATGGGCAATGTCGTCTTTATAGAGCTAGGAGACAAAGAGATTAAAGCTTACTTTAAATATATTATGATGCAAAGCTTCCCTACAGCAGGAAGAACAACAAAACAAGCAATGTTTATTTTAGTATCTGAGGCCATGATTTAAAGCCTGTTTACATGGCTAATTATTAAAGCATGATAAACATACTTTTTCAAAGACATGAGGAAAAGTGCATTTTTTGTCTACCTTCTGTTTCTACTGAACTACATTTCCAACAGATGGCAGGAGCATCTGGGAAGCAAGCCAGTTAGGCACATTGATGGGCCCTGTACTTACATAGCAACAGCTCCTGGTCATTTCTCTGAGTCAAGAGTGCAAATGAGAAAGGCATTAGTGCTGAGCTTAAACATTAAAACTGAACTGTCTACCAGAGTTAAACCAGATATAAAAGGATCATAGATTTGATAGAACTGAATTGTTAACCTCCTTGCATTTTAGAAGTGATTTGTCTTGGAAAGAATTAATGTGTTTGTGTGTTTTTAACTATTCAGAGGTTATCTCTTTAGTTAAAGGACCACAGCCAGCAGTAATTAAGCATGTCATTCCCTGCTGGCAACTACTTGGTTTACGTGCTGTTTTTATTCCCATTTAGCTTTTTTTCTGAAGTAAAATACTCTAGAATCAACAAGGACATATATGTGACAGGGAAAACATCAACTTCTCACAATTAGTATCTCATAAAACTATAAATGGCAATATCTGAGAATACAGTTAGCTTTATAGAGCATACAAAATTTATTCCTGAATAGATTTACAAGGAGACTTGGGTAAATACTGCAAAAACAGTCACAAGACACTGAATAACTTTGCAATTCTGATGACATTTCTTGGAGCCAGTGTTCGACAAAATGAGGGAATGTTCACATTTTGTGAAATGAGTTGGAGGCAGCAGGATAAAAAGAGGAAAATATATTTTTCTTTAAAAAGTAAAACTCATTTGACTTAAGGAAAAAAAAAAGTGGGAGAGATGGCAATTCCACAGAATACTAAAGAAGGTATTATTTTCAGCTTCAAAGACCCCCACAAAAATTTCCTTAGCACACCATGGAAATTGTAAGTAAAATAGGTTAACATGATTGTAAGGAATATCAAGATCATTTCATTTAAAATTAAGGTATGATAAAAAGCAAACATTTTCTGGGGCTGTTTTCCCCTTTGCCTTTCCACTGCCAGTCAGAGCTCCTCTCCACCTATTCCAGGGGCCCAACCATTCTCCCTCTAGCTCTGGCCTTGAGCTACTCCACTAGGCTTTGAGCACCTGGAAAACATTTTATTGTTTCGTATTTGTGTCCCCATTCCCCAGTCTATAAGGGCTTAATATGTGTTGAATGTTCCATGACTGAATAAGTCCAAAGGGAACATCTAGTTCAACATACAGGTGGCTTGTTGCTAAACTCAACTCTCTTTACGGTCTATTGGAGCCCCATACTTATCTAAGCCCCTTTTCCAGGTTCTGACCTCCCATTAGCCTGGCTCCCTGGAACTTGGCTTTCTCATCTCTTGTAGCACACAAGAGAAGGAGAGAGGGAGGGATGGGGTAGGGGGAGAAGCTCCTGTGGGAAGATTTTATTAACAGAAAAGAAAACTGCATGGCAGTAGATTAATCACTTTGTTTCCCTCCTTCTTCCTCATGTGTAGCCTCCTTAGGACAGAGTGAAAATGTCCATCCACCTTACATAAAGCTTCTGGAGTAGTTCTTTGCAGGAACAGTCAGCTAGGTGTTTATCATTCAGAGAAGGCAAATAGCGTGATTTGTGTTGAGTGTGAAGGCAGGATTGGAGAATGACACCTTGGTGTTATTTTGGGAGAATGTGGTACCTTGACCCTTTGTCATCCTGATGCCTTCTTTCTACTACTCATCACAGCTACAGATACACAGTTGGTATTTTTTTTTCCCCCGTTGAATGAGAAAGCATGCAGATATTCCCGGAGGAGTAATTAATTGCTCATTGTGTAACACATTAGCGTTAGAGAGATATAGCATTAGAATAGCTGATCCTAAATTTATGTCACTGCAAATGAATTGACCAGATCCTTGATCAAAGAGCGATAAGAAAGGGGGTCTTCTATAAGCTGAGACAAATTCTTAGAGAAAGGCAGACCTGCTCAATAATCATTGTCATGTATCTAAAAGAATGCCAGCACTGCCTAATAATGTCTTGCCAGCTCAGCCAAGTGTCTCTCAGTGGCAAAGCAACTGGTGATGTGGGAGTTGAGTAAGTTCTCAAATATGTTGGATTTTGTCTCTACCCTTTGGAAAGCTGTTCACTAAATGCTAGAGACAAGAATATTACTGTTTAATTCTGGATGAGTGAGTCTAGTACATACCTTACATAGGCACTCTGGAAAATTCCCATGCTACTGAAGCAGGGGGAAAACTATTCTAAATCAACTTATTTTAAGTCAAGTGCTTTCATTATCAGATTCGATGGGCCATCTCTGAAGTTAGTGGACATAAAGAGCCCTGCATATCTGCTACTTTTGAAGGGTCAAATCTATGCTTATTCATTTATTTATTTTTTTCCCTTGGAGAGTCTTTCAAGGCTTAGGATATTTTATTTCTGAGTATTTTTCATCCTAGAGTTATTTCTATCATAACTAGTCTCATCTACAAGGGATTAGCATGTGCAGTTTAGTTATTTGCTGTTGCTGAGATCCTCATGCTTTTCCTAAAGTAATTGCTGAGTTATTAGTTTACTTCAGTTACCACCACGTAAGAAGTGATTCACCACCTTACTGAAACGGATGGAACTGATGGTACTGATAAGGCATGTAGATTAGACTGTGAACTGCTTATCTGCTCTGTGAACCTTATCTCCTTATCTGCCTGGTTAAATGGGAAATCTCAGTATTGTCTCTTGTTGCTTTCCTTTAGCTTCATCTACATTACTCTTATTAACCAGTCTGGTTGGAGATTAGAATGTTTTTTGATGAATCTCTTGAGAAAGTGTCAGAATTCTTACCACACAATATATTCCAACACAATGAAACCATGAGAACAATTTTCCCAGGTTGGAAAAACCATTTTTAAGCCCAAGGCCAGTAACATGAGAACATCAAAAAGCACTAAATTTGACAAAATATCAGTAAAACAAAGGAATTTAGAAGGCCCTGTGTTGGTCTGTAATAATAGGATTTAGCCTCTCTTAATATTCTTGAGAGGAGAAATGAACTTACCTCCTCTGTGGGGCAGTTGCTTTTAGAAAACGTGCTATTTTCTTTATTCGAATCACAGCATTTTAAATATGGAAGGTAATTTAGTATTATTTGGTACAGCCTTCCTCTTGGGACAGTGTGTTGGCTTTGGGTCCCCTGAAAGCAGAGCCTGAGGCAAAGGCTTGTACTGCTATTTTATTAGAGAGCACAGACCTAGGAAGCAGAGTAAGGGACAAAGCGGAGAGGCAGGAAGATGTGAAGAGCTATTGTCAAGCTGGCTGCATCTAAGTGCAACCGAATACTCTAATCTGTAGGACTCTCCTCCAAGAATCCCTATAAATTGTGGCTGCCAACAGTCAGTTTGAGGGAGAAATGAACATGTTCATTTTCCAGTTAAACACCATTTTCTCTTTATTGGCTTTTTTTTTTTTTTTTTCCCTCCAACCTGCAGACCTTCTTTGCTGGTCCTTTTTTATTTCAACATTGTCTCATATCTGTTCAAAGCTTTCTTTCTCATGGTCCCTATCCTGATTCAGAACTGCATTACCTCTTACCTGGACAATCTCCTATCTACTTTCCTCTTAACTGAATCCATCATACAAACCATACTCAGATTAATCTCATGTTCATCCTCTTCTTAACTATCTGTGTGTCCCCATGTCTGCTCTATTCTGAGGAAGTCCAAATTCTTTAGCCAGTTACAATCAGTTAAAATGCTTTAACATGCAAAAATATACTGAATCCAATTCTAAATACCTTAAGCAATACAGAGATTTATCATACCTCAAATATTAAGAAATTCATCACTCCAGCCTTTGCTCCTTAGCAGTTCTTTTAGGTCCATATTTTTCCTCTACTTCTACTTAGGTTGATGATAAGACAGCTGTACAAGTTTCAACTATTACGTGTAGACCCAACATTGGAAGAAGAAGGACTATTTCTTATGTTTAAGAGAAAAGTGACATTTGCCAGAAGACCCACAACAGACAGCCTTCTTATCTGATTGTCTATGTGCTTCTCCTAAAGCAACTCCTAATGATGGGGCTTGGGGATACCAAGACTAGCATAGGATACTGTGAATTTAGCCTTGGATCTGAGGATAGGGTTAATATTACTGAGTCATGCAGGAAAGGGCAGGCAACCAACAATATCTGCTCGTGTACTCAAGACTTGCCATGCTCCAGCTCTAATCAACTTTCAGCTTGATTTCCCACTATTTCCTTTCACCCATAGGATGGCACTACTTGGTACAGTCCCATCTTTACTGCCTTTTTAATACCCTTTCCTAATTACTACCTGTTAAAATCAGATCCATCCTTCCAGGCCTATCTTCAATGTAGCCTTCTTAATGAATCTCTCATCACTGAATGAAAAGTGATTTTCCCCTTATCTGACCACACTTTTTGAACTTATATTATTTATCCATTATGTTAGATTATAGGCTTTTTGAAGACAGAACCTATAATGTATTCATATTTGCAAGTACTGTGCCTTATAATGAGTGGTTAATATTTACTTTCTGAGAAGGTAAATGTCTAAAAATTAGATATACCCTAGGTTTTTCAACTTAGTCAGTTTCTTGTAGGAGGAAAGTTCTGTTTTTCTCAACTTCCTTGTTCTATAATTCCACCATACAATTGGGTCTAAGTTCCTGAGCAGAATAGTCTAGAGACAATAGGTTTATTACAACCGAAAAAAAAGAGGCCCCATTCTCTCAATAAATAGAATCCAGAAAAAAATTTTCTAATCTCTGGTGACATGTCGGAAAAGCCTTGAATTATCATATTTTTTCTGGACTTAGATTTTATATAGTTGAATCATTTTTCTCTATAGGATAAAAGTAATTGACACTTGGAAGACAAAAGCATGTTGACTCAGTCAAGTATTAAAAACTGGCATGGTTTTCCAGCAAGAAAAGATACTGATTTAAACTGTGAATACCATGGGGTCATCTCTATATCTTTTAACAAAGGATCTGGTAAGTCCTATGAAAAGCGAATATCACTGTATAATTAACTTTCACAACCATTATGAGCATGGAACCTCTGTTTCCAGCTATATATCATGCAACCAGAAAATCCAAAGAAAACATTATCAGTTTATAATTCAAAAATCCACAAGTATATATAGATAAAAGAGTACATATTCTATAAAAATAGTCACAATGTCACTTCCAGTTAATATCACAGTATAATAGACTAATAAAGCATATTCACCTCTTTTATGTATTTGGACAACATTCTACTGCAAATTTGCATTTTTCAAGGCAGATATTTATTCTGGAGTTGAAACAGCATTGAGCAATATTAGAAGATGATCTTGCATCATTTCTTAAAGACTAACTGCAGTGTTTCATGGTAAAATTCCTGTGCTCAGGTAAAATTTAGGAAGTTAAAATATTTGGGTCTTATTCCTGGAAAAAAAATAGGTTAATTATACTACCGGGTTTATATTATATATTGGACAAGTTACTTCACCTCTCTGCCTCATTTCTTCATTTATAAATTAAGGATAATACTAATAACTATACTTTGTTGAGAAGATTAAAATGGTGACTATTATGTGTTAAGGGTTAAAAATAACTTTTCTCCCACCTTTCTAAGTTTTTCTGACTGGGATAATAATTAAATTAACATGAAACTGATTAACAGGGGAAAATGTCCAAAATTTATTATGAATGTACATGTGGAGGTGCTATAGGAATCTGAGCCCTGAGATCCTTGGGCATTTGAGACTTGTTTGCCATTATGGACTAAGGAGAAGGGGGACAATGGTCTGAGATTTCAAAGAAGTAGGCAGATTCACAGGTAGACAAGAAAGAACAAGTATGTGGTAAACAAATTCTTGCTGGGCCACCCAGAGACAATGGGACACAGAGGAAAGTTTACCAAACAGGCTTTGCTGGATTTCTCCCTGTCTCCCACATTTAGTTTATGACACTAAGGTGATGCTCTCTCCCTTTAAGCAGATTTTTCTATTTGAATTCCTTGAGGCAGATAAGTCGGAGGGTCAGAGGTTCTTTCTGAATCTTTTGTTTCTTAGTAACCAGCTTAAAATCAATATCCCAAAGGCATATTTTGAGGTTACAAATTTACTTTTTTGAGAATTAATATTTTTAAATTTATTTTTTTAATTGAAGAAATGATTTAAATCCCCCCTTCCACCCCCCTTTCGCCATCTACCTCCCCTCTTCCCCTTCCTCCTTTCCCTCTGGTAACTATTAATCCATTGTCCATGTCCATGAGTCTCTGTTTATTTGTCCTGTTCATTTATTGCTTTTAGGTTTATATTCCACATATAAGTGATATTATGTGATTTTCAACTTTTTCTGTCTGGCTTATTTCACTTAGGATAATTATTTCAAGATCCACCCATGTTGTTGCAAATGGAAGTATTTCATCTCTTCTTATGGTTAAGTAATATTCCATTATATATATGTATGACAGCTTCTTTAGCCAATCATCTATCGTAGGACACTTTGGTTGCTTCCATGTCCTGGCCACGGTGAATAATGCTGCTTTGAACATCAGTGTGCAAATATCTTTTCAGATATGGGTTTTCAAGTCTTTGGGGGTAAATAGCCAGTAGAGAGATTGCTGGATCATATGGTAGATCAATTCTTAGTTTTTTGAGGAACCTCCATAGTGTTTTCCAAAGTGGCAGTACCAATTTGCAGTCCTACCAGCAGTGTTTGAGGGTTCCTATTTCTCTGCATTCTCTCCAGCATTTGTCCTGTTGATTATAGCCATTCTAACAGGTGCGAGATGGTATCTTATTGTGGTTTTGATTTGCATTTCCCTAATAGCTAGAGACATTGAACATCTTTTCATATATTTGTTTGCCATTTGTATGTCTTCTTGAGAGAAGTGTCTGTTCAGGTCCTCTGCCCATTTTTTGATTAGATTTTTTTTGTTGTTGTTGTTATTGAGTCATATGAGTTCTTTGTATATTTTGGATATTAGGCCCTTATTGGAGGCATTGCTTACAAATATATTTTCCCATTCAGATGGTTGTTTCTTTACCTTGTTGACGGTTTCTTTTGCTGAGTAGAAGCTTTTTGGTTTGATGTAGTCCCATTCATTTATTTTAGCTTTTACTCCCCTTGCCTTTTTGGTCAAATTTATAAAATTTTCTTTAAGTCCAAGGTCCATGAGTTTCATTCCTGTTTTCTTCAATGCATTTTATTGTTTCAGGTCTTCTATTCAGGTCCTTAATCCATTTTGAGTTAATTTTGGTGTGTGGTGATAGACAACAGTCTAGTTTAATTCTTTTGCAGGTGGCTTTCCAGTTTTCCCAGCACCATTTATTGAAGAGGCTTTCCTTTCTCCACTATATGATTTCCTGCCAGTATCATGCTGTTTTGATTACTGTTGCTTTTTAGTATAATTTGAAGTTGGGCAGAGTGATGCCTCCAGGGCTTGTTCTTTTTTCTCAGGATGGCTTTGGCAATTTAGGGTCTTATGTGGTTCCAGGGGTGACAGAATTTTGATCTCCTTCTCTATCGAACTTTCCGTGATGATGGAATTGCTCTATAACACACACACACACACACACACACACACTCAAACTTCTTGAGGGTAGAAAGCCCAATTCTTGTCCAACTCTGAGGTGTTCCCACAAGTGTGGCTAATATAACTCAGGAACTGAATTTATAATTGTAATTACAATAAATAAAATTAAATTATATGTAAGTAGCCATATATAACTAGTGGCTACCTTACTGGACTGTGCAGGTTTAGAATAATCCTTGGCATGTGATACATGATCAGTAAGTAATACTAAAGTGTTTTCAGTCTTTTCTTGGGAGACATGTGCCACAAAGATGTTTCTTAGCATCACAAATACATATGGCTTCTATTTTTTTTTTAAGTTGAACAGAAAATATCTGGGAAAACTGTCCCTATTCTTTTTCTGTTTTGTTGTGTGCATGTGTATCTGTTTAGTGAATTTATTACCTTATTCACTAAAGAAAAAATCTTGTAGAATATTTCCCAAATTTTGGCTCAACACTTTACTTGCAAATAAAAAAGCAAGGCAATATAAAATATAATGAAAATTTTGACATAGCTAATACTTTAGTCAGAATGAATAAAGTCAGTGTTGGTAGATATGTGAAGAAATGGCACCCAGCGCAGTTGTGATGCATTAAAATTTTCTATTCTTTCTGCTTGGAAAGCTCTTCCCACAGATATCAGTGTGTCTCGCTTCATAACCTTTTTCAGCTCTCTCCTTCGATGTCATTTTTTTTTTTTTTTT